>NC_141034.1:42575000-42697500 GCF_052040795.2 Danio rerio
GAAATGGCAGAAGAAACCAAAACAAGTTTTAACTTAAGAAGTGCCCCCTAAATATAGCTATATATATATATATGATTAAAACAAAACAAAACATGTTGCTGAACATGGAAACGTAAAAAAATAAAAGGTATATTAGTGACTATTATTGTAAACCTTTGACTGGTAGTGTGTGTGTATATATACGTATATATAAGTGTGTGTATATATAAGGTTTGTATCCCCCACATACAGTATGC
Source organism: Danio rerio (assembly GCF_052040795.2). Lineage (NCBI taxonomy): Eukaryota > Metazoa > Chordata > Actinopteri > Cypriniformes > Danionidae > Danio > Danio rerio. The sequence goes on from NC_141034.1 coordinate 42,575,237, forward strand.
AGTATACAGAGCCCCCCATGACAGCAGTGTCTCCTGGTGGGTCTTGCCAGCACATTTGCTCCAGGATTGAGCTAATTAAGGCTGGACTATTACAGGCCAAGCTCACAAGATCAATAAAGCTTTGGAGCTCCTGTGACAGTCTCTCTCACTTTACCTTTCTATTGAATTCCCCATTTTGCATCATAGAGCTGGACTCGGACGCACACACCTGCAGCCACTGTCAACATATGCACAGAAACACAGAAACTTCCAATTAGTCCTTTTTCGAGCTTAGAGAATGTGGAAGGAAGATGACAGCTCTGGCCTCTACCCTTCTCGTTATTTGAACAGATTCCACTAAAATGGCTTGTTAAGGGAGGGTACGACTGCCCTTTTAAAGGTCTGTGGTTTCACGGTTTCTTTTTCTTTTCTTTTTTTTCTTTTTTGCCCTGGCTCAACAATGTGTTAAATTCAGAGACTGCCAAACATTGTCATGATACTAGATAGCACATAATGGGTTACTGATTATGGGCTTTGTTGCAACTTGTGCACAGGTCTTTGAAATCTCTAAGTCTGTAAGATTGTAGAAAAATTAAATTAGCCATTAAAGGGCACCTATGACAAAAATCAACTTTTGTAGGCTGTTTGGACAGAACTGTGCGTAAGTATAGTGTGTCCACAGTCATGTTAGAGTGATAGAAACACAAAAAAAAGTCTCTTTTTTTAATTTACTGATGTTAAAATATCATCTGAATCCCAAAGATTTCGAGGCCTACCAGATGTAACGTAGAAGCGCAGTTTTTCCTGCCCACCGAATTGATTGTCAGGTGCCATGTCTCCAAAATAACAAGTATACACATGTCCACAGAACATTTTTTTGCAAAGAAACTGAGATTAAAATATATATTACAACTCGTTGTGATCAGCTGCATCTCAATCATTTGTTTAAAACGTTTTTAAAACAAAGCATGTTTGTAATAGAATAAAAGCTCACACACATATGTGCATTTACTGACACCATGCAGCTGTTGTGATTATAGCGGTTAAGAATTGCATGGTGTCAGTAAATGCACATTTATCTGACGGCTGTTAATGGCTGTTTATCTGACGTTATGCATGAGAAGCAGACATGCGCGTGGGAACAGTTGGCGGAGAGAAGCAGCTCATTTGCATTTAAAGCCACAGGCTACAAAAACAGCTACACTGTAGTCAGACACAAAATGGGCAGATTCTACATTGTATATTAAATAATCTGATGTGTATTTTGAGCTGAAATTTTACAGACACATTCTGGAGACACCAAAGTAGTAAAGGGGGTAAAATGGTTGCCCTTTAAATTACTCAATACAAAATACTGTAAGATTATCAGCATTTTGTATTGTTGGCTGTATAAACTGGCTATTGTTTCGGTGAACTTTAATTTAATTGAAAATGCTGAATTAGAAAACAATGGGCATTGGTGTCTACCTAATATATTGACCAATATGATTGTTTTTATTGACGTTGATGATAATAAACACTTATTGAGTGCTAAATATGCATATTGAACAATTTTTGAAGGATCATCTGAGATTCATCATCCATGGCAGGAAAAAAAATTAAATTCAATTCATTATTGTGTTGCACTTTTCACAATTATTATTGTTCCAAATCAGTTTATTTAAAATGCATTCTAAAATATGTTTATGTTTTATATTGATTTAAATATAAATTTACAAATGACACCTAAATGAATACCTTTTAATTTTTATTATTATATAAATAATAAAAAAGCTATGAATCAAGCTAAAATTATTGCTTTTACAAAAACATTTTTTTCTTGACAATTAATTTAATAATGTTAATTTTTTTTGTTTATAATTATGCAGTTTAAGAGTGAAATTTCTTTCTCTGACATTTTTTTTTACTGCAGTGTAATTCCTAAATGGTATAGAAATATCCAGTTGATACTAAATAGCTGTTCTACATGTTTATTTTATATTTTATTTTAGTTTTGACATGTCTTGAAAGCTTTTTTTTTCATGTACACTACTTGACTAAAGTCTTGTCATCGAGCCCAGTTGCAAGACCAACAAATATCCTGACTGATCATTTGGAAAAGTGGCAGAAGGTATTAGTTTACATTGTTATACAGAGACAACGAATGCTGCATACTTAGGGCATGTACTGTAGCATAAAGCTAATTTGCAGCTATCAAAACTGATTAGGCTTAACATAGTAAAAATAAATAAAAAATTACAAATAAAAAAACATGATAATAAAACAGACATGAATTGTAAGTCAATCTGTTAAACTGCATCTCAATCATCACAAATACTGCAGAAGACCTATTGGATCTAGTGATGGAAGGTTCGGATCATTTTACTGACTCGGATCTTTGAGTCTCGTTCATCGAGATGAACAAATCTTTTTTCAAATCAATTCGTTCATTTCGTTCAATTTGCCATAATATTATTAATATGCTATGAGTTGCTTCCAAACACATCTACAACCAGCCCAAAGTTGATCACACTAAACAAGTCATGACTAGAATGCTATAAGCAAGAGAAACTAATCATTCATCGTTTATCTGCTCTTCTATGCCTGTATTTTGTCTCTTTGCTCAGCTCACCTCTTCATGTCTTCAAATTTGAGTGGTTGGTTCATTCTCCTGACACTGACAGTCATAAAATCTTAACCAATGCACCGTCTGCTGCGGAAGGACATATGAATAATTTCACCTTTCTTTGGGTTTTGAGTCGTTTGGTCATCACGTGACAGGCTGTTGACTCGATAGATGAACTAATCAAATCTTTTTCCGACTCCAAATGTATATGATTGGCTTCTGTATTTCACGTGATGAACGAGTGACTCAAACAGAGGACTCGAAAAATGAACAGATCAAATCTCTTTCCGGCTCTAAATGTATATGATTGGCTTCTGTCTTTCGCGTGATGAACGAGTGACTCAAAGAGACGACTCGAAAAATGAACTCATCTAATCTCTTTCCGGCTCTAAATGCAAATGATTGGCTTCTGTCTTTCACGTGATGAACTACTCAAAAGACTTGAAAAATGAACAAAACCACCTGCACAACTGTCCACAAAACAGTGTGCATGTGCGGATGATTGAATCACTCCCTGAGAGGAATCGTCGTTCCTGAGTCATGTTGAAGATTTGTTCAAAATGAACAAATCGTTCAAGAACGACCCATCACTTTGGATCCCACATGGACTCAAAACTCTTACAGAAATCAGTCAAGTTTGGTAAAGGAAAATTCAGGGTTTTGGGTTACATTAATTATGGGGGCATGCAAGTGATCTGCAGAGTGGATAGCAACATCAACAACCTGAGGTATCAAGACATGTGTGCTGCCCATTACATTACAAACCACAAGAGAGGGCAAATTCTTCAGCAGGATAGCACTCCTCATACTTCAGTCTCCACATCAAAGTTCCTGAAAGCAAAGAAGGTCGAGGTGCTCCAGGATTGGCCAGCCCAGTCCCCAGACATGAACATTATTGAGCATTATTGAACGTTACCGGGGTAAAGGGGAGGACACATTGAGAATGAATCCAAATAATCTTGATGAACTCTGGGAACTCTACAAGAACACTTTCTTTGCCATTCCAGGTGACTTTCTTAATAAGTTATTTGAGTCATTGCAGAGATGTATGGATGAAGTCCTCCAAGCTCATGGGAGTCATACACAATATTAATTCTTTTTCCACTGCCCCATGACTTTATATTCTATACTGTAAATTATTTCTGTTAAGTGACAAGACTGTTATCTAAGCAAAGTCAGACCTTACTGTCCTAATTAAATAATTAAAAATCAAGACATGATCATATTTTATTTTGGTAAAATAAGTCTAATCTAGAGGCCTTTGTCTTTCATATAAGCCACTTCTGATACTAAATGACCAACTACAAGTCAAGTTATTATTTGCTGTTCTTAAAACTTGGATTGGCGACAAGACTGTCGTCAGGTCGTGTCTATTTGCTGGTGTGTTTCATTTGCTGTTTTAGAAAAATAAAAAAAAGGAACGAAATTACTCCCTTTTTTTTACATTACAAACATTTTTTTTATATTTGTTATGTCCTCACAAATACCCACCATGTTAAAAATAAAATTATGATATCTAAAATTCCACAGTGAAAAAAATGCCACTATAACACTGCAGTCTACAATTCAGGCTTTTAAACATACTAACAAAACATCGGCAAATATCGCCAAACATCACTGACTCAGAAAAAGGAAACTGCGACTTAAGTCTAGACGGAACCCTTAAGAAACCCTCACCGGTTGACAGCAGGAACAAAAAGATGTGTTTAGCTGTGATGTGGCAACACGAGTGGCCTGACACAGTGTCAGAGTCAACCTTTCTGCGACTGGGTTTCCAGCCCTTACGTATATGAGTGTGCATGACAGCGAGCGGCAGGATGACACGTTATTCCGATGCTTTGGAATCGGCAGGAATAATTCCCTCGCTGACCTGCCTGTCGTGCACCGACGCCAGCCGGTCCCCGCATGTTTTATTTATGAGCGTCTTATGAATAGATATCCTCTGCGCTCTGTGACACCCGTAAATTGGCCAGAAACCTTCCCAATGCATAAGGAAACCTGCAAGCTGATGCTGTTGGGTAGAATTTGGGAGGACAGCCCTATGATGCTGCATTAGTCCATATAAAAGATGGAGCTGAGTAAATGGAGGGTGCAAGCATTCGGAATAAGACGCGCACATTGAAAAGGAGTGTGATTAATGAAAGACATTAGCCCCAGCTGTGATGCAGGCTTGCACAAAGATGTCATAATATCAGCGTTATCTTAGTGCATCTGGCCATATTTAATGAGCAAACACAACTTTTTTTTATTATTAATATTGTGTGGCTATAGTTATATTTTCTTTCCTCGCATTCGAGTTCTTGGTGTTTTGCTTCTTGTTTACATGTGCATTTTCCACAAAGCGGATTTCCATTCCACTGAAGACCAATTTGGAGTTGTTTGTTCAGTCATGCTTATGAATCATTCATGGTCTTGTCAATAAATTATACAAGTAAATGATTCATTTTAGTGCTAAACACAAGCAAACACAGTTGTTTCCTATCATATCTCATGTTTAGGAGACTTTTTGTTTATTGTGTTGCAAAATCAGTTGGGTTTTAGTTCTTATTTTGGTCGCACTGTATTTTGTTGGTCTTTTTTGGATATTCTGTTGATAATCAAAGTTTGCAACTTCTACTTAGCAAGAAACCATTTGTGTGTTTAATAGACTTTCTTGGCTAAAACAAGACTAAGTTTGGGCTGTCAGGTGACTATTACTGCTCAAATAGAGAGATTAGACAGACGTTGCATGCACGGTAAAACCCAAACAGTCAACTTTATCAAACGAAATGAGTGTAGTTAGCTCAAAACTTGCTGATAGTTAATTCCACTAATTTGAAAATAGTTTTGAACTCTGAGTGTTCAAGGAAATGAGTTGAATACTCCATTACTTCAACTTAAATGGAGTACGTTCACAGTACTCATATAGATAAGTATTTTTTTACTCAAACGGTTTGTAGCAATCGGTTTCCTAAAATGGTTTTAAGTTGCCTTAACTTATTGGCTTTTACAGTACTCAATTGATTTGAGTTCTCTTCATTTATTGGGTTTAACCGTGCTCAAACTGCTTAATTTACTCAAACGGATTAAGTTCACAGAGCTCATTAGGATTAGTTTTTGAACTTAAATGGTTTGTTGCAATCGGTTCCCTTAAATAATTTGAGTTACCTTAACTTTTTAGGTTTTACAGTGTGTGTAAAAATTAATCCCTGTCTGTTTGATCTCTTGTTTACTTTGTACTATATAACTTTCATAGCAGCGGAAGTCATTATAGACTTTAAAAAAGTGATTACCTGAAAAGGGAGTAAACCCATTGCTTTAAAAATGACTAGTTGATTTTACTTTTTTGTTGTAAGCTAGAACTGTTAAGTTAACTTAATTTTTATAATGATACACAATTTATTTACTCAATAGTTTAAAGGCAATGGATTTAATCACTTTTTTAGCTAATCACTTTTTACAGTGTAGTGTAGTTAAAGATTTCAATCATTTCAATGGATGTTTGTTTATATAGTGCTTTAACAATGCAGATTGTGTCAAAACAGCTTAACACAGTCGTTCTAGTAAATTGAAAATGTTTTAATCCAGTTTTCACAGTTGAAGATCAGGTTAGTTCAGTTCAGTGTGGTTTAATTTTCACTGCTAAAAGTCCAAACACTGAAAAGCAAATCTATGCGCAGCTCCACAAAATACAAACCAAGGAAGCCAGTGATGACAGTGACAAGGAACAAAACTTCACCAATTAATTCACTTCACCTTTTCTTTTTCTTTTTTATAAGTTGAAAAGATGTGCTAGTGTAATGTCATCATAATCGTGCCAAAGTTCAGTTCCAATACTCAAGACTGCTAGATCAGAGAGTGCGTGAATGAACCCGGATGTGTTCTTGATAACAAGGATGCATCGAACATAGACTTGTGAGTGCGGCAGTATTTCCAAATCCCACAAGTCATTGCAGCTTAATAAAGGTGGGAAGCGCAGCATTTTATATTCACTGTTATTTACAGTTCCAAGATAAAAGGTGTTTATCTCTAGAGTTTCTCTAAATGCGTGAACAAACATTTTAACAAGGAAATAAACACATGATGAAAAGGTGTTCATTTGCTGAAATTCATACTAAAATCTGTTTCATATTGTGCAATGTATCTTTGTTAGACATTTGTACATGTTGAATATGTATATTGTTAAGGGAAAAAAATCGTTGTATAAATGATGTATTGTTTAATTTAATTTGATTTTTTCTGTTAAAACGTGTTCATGTGACCATAAAGAATAATGCTGCATCTTATTTCTCACATGAAAAGTTCTGTGTTCTTGGGGTCTTCTGTGTTCGTTCTTCTGAGGTATCTTTACAAGACCGATCTCCACAATCACACAAGTCTGTTCCCTGCGTTCTTGGTATTGAGAAACAGCCATGGTGTATCAGTGATTTGTGTTTGTCCCTTTCAATTTTAGTTTCCTATTCAAACTGTACTTTTGTATTGCATTGTTTTATGTTTGTAAGCATAACCACATTTTAAAAAGCTTTGGATTTAAAATGTTGAGTGGGTCTTAAAAAGTAGATGACAGAAAAACTAAATGTAAAGTTTGTAAACTACTATTGATCTGTCAAATATGGGAGTGGGAGCACTTTTATCCAGAACCTGAGGTAAATTATCCATTTTGGTTGTTATAGTAGCTATTAAAGTCCTGTAAAATTATGTTCAAGCTAAACCCATTTTATTATTATGCAAAGCACAACAGCAGCCTCCATTCATTATAGGTCATGGTAATTCAGCTTTTTAGTCAGTGAAAGTCAGGAAAAAGTCAGGGAATTTGGCTTATAGTGGGAGCCCTCTACTGTAGTCTATATAATTAGTATTAATGTCTTCTAAGGACAGGGATGTGTCTTATTTCAAAACTTAAAGGGATTTCCACTGATGGTCACACTTTATGTTAATGGTCCGTTTGTTGAATTGAAGTTACATTGCATCTACATGCCAGCTAATTCTCATTTAGAGTATAAATGGAGACTAGACTGTTAGGTTGTGATTAGAGTAAGTTGACATGTAATTTCAAAGTTTCTTATAGTCAGTTAAATGTCTGTTGAAGGAGCAGTATCAACAGTCCACTAATACTCAAATGGACCGTCAAAATAGTGTTACCCCATTGATAAAGCTGGTTTTGGCGCTTCAAAATAATAGTCTTTAGAACAGATTTATAAAACAAAAGTTATGAGATGGGCAACGCAGTGGCACAGTATTTAGTGCTGTCACCTCACAGCTAGAAGGTCGCTATGTCGCTGGTTCGAGCCTAGGCTGAGTCAGTTGGCATTTCTGTGTGAAGTTTGCATGTTCTCCCTGCGTTCGCGTGGGTTTCCTCCGGATGCTCCGGTTTCCCCCACAGTCCGAAGACATGCGGTACAGGTAAATTGGGTAATCTAAATTGTCCAGTGTGTGTGTGTGTGTGTGTGTGTGTGTGTGTGTGTGTGTGTGTGTGTGTGTGTGTGTGTGTGTGTGTGTGTGTGTGTGAATGAGCGTGTGTGGATGTTTCCCAGGGATGGGTTGCGACTGGAAGGGTATCCGTGCTGGATGGGTTGGCGGTTCATTCCACTGTGACGACTCCGGATAGGTAAAGGGACTAAGCCGAAAAGAAAATGAATGAATGAGTTATGAGATACAAAATACTTTTTAAAATACTGCTTTTTGATGTAAAATAGCATTTATTGAATAAAAACATTTAACAAACATTAATATAAAATGTTAAGCAAATCAAAAAGAAAAAAGACTGCTCTTTGATATTGCATTTCATTTATATACCTGTATTATAACGTTGCCCTCAAATCTGTTTGGTTGGGAACAAATAATAGAGGATTTAGACCAAATATTTAATGAAATACCCCATATTAATTGTATTTATTTTGTTTAAAAAGTACAGAATTACTTATAATCATCAAGGAAAATACAACCTTCATTTCAGATAGAAAATTGGAACACTTCCATGAGTAATTGTTCTTTTTCCCTGCGCTAAACAACTTTATTTTATTTTTGCATTTGCCCTAAAGCCATTTCACATTAGGTTCACCTGACAATCTCAGTGTGGCGTGAAATAAAAGCACAAAAGAAAAACAATTTACTTAAGTAATGTTTGAGAATAGATTAGCATTAGAGCACATCACAGTTTCTCCGATGGTGTAAAGGCGATGGGGAGCAAACTGCAGCAGTTGTGACAAGCAATTTTAAGATTCTTGTCATGTTGGTTTACTTGGTCAATAGTGTGTGGAAAAGTAGTGATATGTTTTCAGGTGAAAGATTTGCACAATTAGTTTTCCAGGTTAGACAGAAGGGATGTGGTGTTTGAAATTGTATTGTTATTATTATTATTATTATTATTATTATTATTATTATTATTATCATCATTACTATTATTATATTTTTGGTCCCACTTTATATTAAGTGTCCTTAACTACTATGTACTTAATTCAAAAAATAAATACAATGTATTTACTTTATTCATAAAGTATTTGAGAACACTTGTGGTGCTTTTGAGTTGGGATAGAGGTTGGGTTATGGACAGGTTTGGTGGTATGGGTAGGTTTAAGGGTGGGTTAAGGTGTAAGGGATGGTCAACAGTGTATTTACAAATGTAATTACAAAAGTTAGTTACAGATGTATTTACATACATGTATTTAATCAAGCATAAGTACACAGTAAATACATGTATTTACACAATAAGCACAATCTAACAATCTATTAGTTCCTGTGTAAGTACATATTAGTTAAGGCCACTTAATATAAAGTGGGACCCATGGAACAAATACAATGAAGGTTTCCAAATAACTATTTCTGAGTCCACAGGCATTATTGTCACAAAATATCGGTTATGAATGTAAACAGTTGAGGAAGAAATGGCATGCTTATCAGTATATGAGTATCAGTACATTGCGTGTGTGTGTGAGTGTACTTTGTATACATTGCAAGCTACACTAAAAAAATGCAGGGTTACTCACAATTCATTCATATTGTCCTAAAACAATTTGATTAAGCTAACATAACAAATTTAAGTGGATACAACAAATAATTAAGTTGTCCCCAGTGGTTAATTTGTCAATTGCGAGGAAACGCGGATAAAGGAAGAAAGTGAAGAGGGTTGGTGAGTCACTGAAGAAAGTGAAAGTGAACAGTGGACAGGAGATGAGGCCGGTTGAGAAGTTGAAATAATTAGTTCAAACAAGCAGCAAAAAATTTTGTTTTTGAGTCTATTTAAAAAAAAAAAAAAGATGGGTTCCACAATATTGATTTGTGTTGGGCAACATAAAGGAGTTAAGTTGACTTATTGGTTATTACAAATTGAAGTAGATTGAATATAAAAAAAAGATGTGAAAAGGGGGTGATTTTGCTGGCATTTTAAGATTAGGCTAAACGGCATGAGATGCCATCAGTCAGACAGACATCTCCCAGTGTTTCTCTGCTGCAAACGGGAGATCACAATTAATAACCCCCAAAAAGCCAAAGCAAAGCAAACACTAACAGATTACTATTATGTTTGCGATACGAAAAAAAAAAAACACTAAACACATGTGAGCATTTCTTCTTTTTTTTTTTTTTTTTTTTTTTTTTTTTTTTTTACTGAAATAGTCTGCAGTAATGAAAACAGGAGACTCATTAAAAACAAACCGATTGCCAACCAAAAAAGTAACTCAGGGTTATACAGAGTGACCATTACAAAATACAAACATTCCTGATATGTGAGTCCCATCTCATATTAAATACAATATAATTACTATGGTAAAAACACAGCACTGCAATATACAAAAGAGAGAGATCGACTTAGAAAGTCACTGATTTGATCAGCTGTAGTTAGAAATTATGCTGAGTAATGGCTTATTATGCGGTATCTGTCGCCATCTTGTGGATGGATAAAGTCAACCCTCTTTGCTCTGCTCAGTAGGACGGATGGATAGGATACAGAATATTTTACTAGATATTTTTCAAGACACTTATATACAGCTTAAAGTGACATTTAAAGGCTTAACTGGGTTAATTAGGTTAACTAGGCAGGTTGGGGTAAGTCATTGTATAAATACTTTAAATTGTTTTTGAAAAATGAAATCTGCTTTTATTCTAGCCGAAATAAAACAGAAAAAAAAAATATTATCAGACATTCTGTGAAAATGTCCTTGCTCTATTAAACAATTTGGGAAATATTTAAAAGAAAAAAAAAATCCAAGGGGGGCTAATAATTCATCTATAATTACGTGATCAGTAAAAGCCAATTACATTAATGTCAAGAATGCTGTACTAAAGAGATTTATTAATGTCTGAATTCTGGTCCAGAAGACAACCCAATGGATTTTGACCAGAAAACATTTGTGTGGATGTGACCTTACACTCAACAGATGCCTTTTAATGCCAGATGCCTCTCATTATCGATAAAAATCTAAAATTGCAATGTTTGACCATTGTGTGAATACAAACAAAAGCGAGACCTTCAAGACCAGCTTGTGCGGGATAGTTCTATTTTGAGTATGGCAAGCACCCCATTGGCAGCAAATAACACCGCTCTTGAATTTAGCCAAACAAAAAGCCCCCTATGCCTAAGTAGTCCCAAAAGAATGAGAATTGAGCCAGACTTTTTCCCTCTAATCTTCTCAAGGCAAGCGCAGACGAAAATTTGGCATTTCGGTAAATCGTTAGCGGATCCCTCGTGGGCAAGGACAGCAAAGTACAAGGTGCATGCTGGGAAACGTGGTCTTGCGCTGCTCATCGACAGAAGCAGATTGTTAAGTGTCAGCCACCTGGTGAGCTCAGTCAAGGAGGCGGCATCAAAGGCATATGCAGCGCCAGCGTGAAATACACAACACTCGTGCCCTGTCAGCAAAAGCCAAGCCATGTTAACATCTGGCAAGGAGATTACAAATGAAACAAACAATCATTTATTCTCTGTGCAGCAGTAAAGCAGATGCTGCCCGTATTATGTATGATGAGTTTGTGTGAACAAGTGGAAATTACACAAGCCAATTCATCTTTAGTGGCTCGTAAAGGAAACGAATCCACTTGATTTCCGTTTAGCGGTCCACATAAAGAAAGCAAACAGTATGCGGTCTTCCCTGTGTTCAGAACAAGTTGCACTGCTCCAAGCTGAGAGAATATTACCGCAAATGTGAGAAATGAGCTGAGATTTTCCAAATTGGCACGAACGGCTGAAGTATAATGTTTGGCCAAGTGCGATTGTAATGCTCGGCGCTTAAAAAGAAAAGAAAATATGTATTTTCCAATTAGCCTGCGATGTGGGGATTCCAGCGCAGACTTCTGTCCACCCACTTGTACTTATATTATAACAAGAAAAACAATACTTGATTGTATATTAAGACAGCAGAATAATCAGCAGCTTCATGCCAAGCTCATTTTGACTGGAGGACAAATGTGGGCCGCATGAGAGCGAGTTTCTTTCCAAGAGAGGTGCTTAACGCTAATTCCTTCATTTATTTCATGTCGGAGGGAGGCTCCAATAAGCATCGCCTCCACCTGAAGCCATGAGCCAGGAACTAATAAGACATTAAACATTTTGATCTATCGTCTGTGTTCAAACGAGAAGCTCATTAGCGGAAGTGTGGCCCAGGCATGTCAGGCCTTTGGCACTCTGAGCCTGAATAAGCAACGAGGGTCTGGGTCATTCTTTTCAACTTGTCAAATCGCACATTATTTCTTCCTTTAATGGCTTTAAATATTTAGTATTCACCTATGTTACTGGGATAATGAGTGGGAAATTTCACTGCGTTAACCAAAAGTTTACTAGGCCATAATAACGGATTTGTCGTACTTAACTATCAAGCTATCATTGCCCACTCCTCATTCTCACAGAAAACATTAGCAAATAATGGATTTTTGAATATTTATACACATAAAACAATGACCACCGACATAGCTGTTAAAAAAGTAAGGGTTTTATGACTAATGAGAACATTATCACAGGATAACATGACCAAAATATACAGTACTTGAAACAGGGAATTAGCTGCACTAAAAATGGTGCGTTCTGCATTCCAGCAATAAGTTTCCATAGGCATTTTGTCATTATGACAAAAGACATTAAGACATTATGTGGCAGCACAAATCTCACCGTATCTTGTAACTTTTAAGTTTTGTGGATAATTTGTATGAATTCATTAAACTTCATTTGTATATTTAAGTATAATCTGGTCAAGCCCCCAGTAATTCTATTTAGGTGTGGGATCAGTCCCACTTTAAATTAAGTGGCCTTAATTACTACAGTTTGTTTTTACATTTAAACAGATAATTTAGCACAGTTGACGTATTATGTACAAAAATATTTTTACATTGTACTAATATTTAAAAAAACTATCTGCTCGCAATTATATCTTTAATAACTTGGTGACACTTTATTTTGATGGTCCATTTGAGTATTAGTAGACCGTCTGCTTAATATCTGTTGATACTGCTTCTTCAACAGACATTGAACTGACTATAAGACACTTAGCAACATGTGAATTTAACACTAACCCCAACCTAACAGTCTACTTATAATCTAATGATAATTTTTTTTGCAATGTAACTTAAATTTAACAAACAGACCATCCAAATAAAGTGTGACCATTAATTTATGTAACTGCATTCATGACTACAATGTTGACCCATCCCTTACACCGAGGGCTTGACATTAACAACCACCAACCCAAAATTTATGCTGTGGCGGGCTAGTTAGACACTCCCACTAGACACTTTGGCTGGTTGAAAAATAATTTTATAATTGTAGTTTTCTTTAAAGCAGGGTTTGACAACAGAGATGGCCCAATATTTTTACAAATGTGATTGTTTGCGCAAGCAAAAGAAAGCAGGTGAATACTGGGTACAGAGGTGATATGAGCAACTGTTAAAAAGTTGCTCCCATTTACTGGTGCATAGCAAATATATATATATATATATATATATATATATATATATATATATATATATATATATATATATATATATAGAGAGAGAGAGAGAGAGAGAGAGAGTGGTCACTGCTTTTAATTTAATTATAAATTATTCTTTAAACAGATTATTAACAGGGCTATCATTAACTTTGTGCGTGTGATCATCCTTTTAGTATCACATGGTATGTTTTTGACCTGCTTTCTTTTGCTTAATTATTTTTGTTAATATGATTTAATTATTTTTACAATAACATTGCTATAATGTGAGATTAACAATCATTTATGTGTAGTTAACGGTTGACCTGGGACCTTTAGCCAGGACAGATTACTGAGCATATTTTAAACCGCATGACAATAGTTATTTTTTGAATGTTAATGACACGTTTTGTTGAATTAAAAAGTGCATGCATACAGCTATACTTTGCTTGTTTTGTCATATTATTTAAAATTTGCAGCTAAGAAATAAAACTTTATTTATTTTTAGTGTGGTCATGATTCAATTGGCAAATCTTTAATTTTGGGGCCCTGAAAAGTTATGTGAAATCAAAACTAATTTAATGCGACACAAACCATTTGTTCAAATCAAAAAAGTTAATTTCAAGCCCTGCTTACACCTTAACCCAACTTTAAACCTATCCATACCTCCAAACCTGTCCCTAACCTTACCTTTATTTAGTATGTATATAATGTGCATTTTGATGTGTATTTATGATATTTGTAATGCGTTTAATGTGGCTAACCATTGCACATCTGCACATTAATGCACTTTTGCACACTTTTATTTAAATAAAATTTAAAATAAGTTATTTTTCCAATGTACATAGACTGTAAAAAATGTGGGGTTCCACACAATTGCTTGATGTTATCTTAACACAAACCGATTAAGTTAATACAATTGTTTAAACAAATTTAAGTAGATTAATGAACAGCAAAACTTTTTTTGAGTGTAGTGTTAATCTATAACTAAGCTTTCCATATTGTATAGCTAATATTTTATATATATATATATTTTTCTATTGTAATATTTCTATATCTAAGGTTTTTCAATTTGTTTTTGAATTTAAACATCAACTCACAGTAGCTGTATTTTTATTAGAGGATCAACAAAAGCACCTTGTACCATATTAAATTGAAAGGTTAATGGTAGCATTGTCCTAAATAACTGATCTCAATAATGGTGGGGACAAAGAATAAAATACAGAAATGTACTTAAAACCTAGTGCTCATGGTTTTGATTAGAAAATGTGATTGCGACAGGTTTAGCTGAAAAAGTTCAAATACTTCAATCTAAAAAATTAAGCTTAAATCTAAATTATTGCAAATGTTTCTGGCCAGAACTCCACAAATATCCTTCACCACTAAGAAAATAAATGAATTCTGGTCTATCATTTGTCATTTCCGGGAGATGGTGAAGCTGCAGACTTTAACTAAAATAAATTAGTCATCATAAAACATAACTATGCTTGAGGTTTATGAAAGCTATTTGTTGCATGTTTTTGTGAATAAATGCACGTAAAGTAAAACATAACTACACACAAATAATCCCATTTTCCAGAAGACGGGGAGATGCAGACAAAAGAGACGTGAGAGTAAAGATTAAAGGCTTATTAGTGTATCTATGTTTCCTCAGGGTAATGAGGATTATACTGATAATGCACATGAACATCTTCCTCACAGCAAGGATCAGCCTGCAGCTTGTGTCATACTGAAAGCACTGTTTGATTGTCTGTTTATGGATTTATCCCTTTTTTTTTCTTGACATAATTTTTCAGTCTTCATGTTTCATAACTCTTACGACAAGAAACTGCAGACAATTATTTTTTTTTTTTAATGTACGGTACTTGTGAATATTGTCGTTTTTTGGGGGGGGGGGGGGTGTTGTCGCGCGCGTTCTGATCAGCTGTGTTGTCGCGCGCATACTCGAGCAGTGTTGTTGCGCGCCTACTGAAGGGCGGACCGAGGGTGTGTTGCGTCGCAGGGGCACTTTTGATAATTTTGGAAGGGCACTTTCTCTCCAAGACTAAAAATGGCATGTGCACTGCACAGGTTGAGCCCTATGTGTGCACTTGCCTGGCATGGACCCAAGATTCTCATAGATATCAGTCAAGTTTGGTGAATGAAAAATCATGGTTTGGGGTTACATTCAGTATGGGGGTGTCTAAGAGATTTGCAGAGTGGATGGCAACATCAACAACCTGAGGTATCAAGACATTTGTGCTGCTCATTACATTACAAACCACAGGAGAGGGCAATTCACATCAAAGTTCCTGAAAGCAAAGAAGGTCAAGGTGCCCCAGGATTGGCCAGCCCAGTCTCCAGATATGAACGTTATTGAGCATGTCTGGGATAAGATGGAGGCGAAGGCGGCATTGAAGATGAATCCAAAGAATCTTGATAAACTCTGGGAGTCCTGCAAGAACGCTTTCTTCGCCGTTCCAGATGACTTTATTAATAAGTTATTTGAGTCATTGTAGAGATGGATGCAGTCGTCCAAGCTAATTGGAGTCATACACAATATTAATTCTTTTTCCATTGCATCATGACTTTAGATACTATACTGTGCATTATTTTTGTTTAGTAACAAGACTTTCGTCTACGCAAAGTCAGACTTTACTGCCCTAATTAAATATTTTAATATATAATATTTTATAATAATATTTTCTTTTCTTTCATATAAGCCATGTTTAATACCAAATGATCCACAAGAAGTCAAGTTATTTATTTTTTTTTTTTGTTCCAAAAACTTGAATAGGTCATGAGACTTTTGTCAGGTAATGCATTCGTTTTATATAATTTAGGGTAAAAATACAGATTTTAGTGTTTCTTTTGTTGCACTTGATCAATTTGTTTCGTAAAACTTTAATTAAACCTCATATTTTTTAAAGGATATTTTCTTACAAATATAGTTTTTCTCCTGAACTAATTAAAAAACAGAAAATTTCATATACAGTACACTGTAACTTAGCAGTTTCCATATTTTGGGATTCACACGTGTTTTTCATTATTTACTTTTGATGTTAAAATTCAACTCTAAAGTTAAACAAAGTGACTTTTATTGACATTTTAGAAGTTTAAAATATTGTAATGTATAATATATAATAGATAAATAAGTCTAAGTGTAAAATAACAGAACATTTACTGGCAGCTTATTACAAAGCTTTTCTATTGTAAAACACCAACCCAATGTATCCTTTTAAGCTATTAAACGTTAATAAAAGTAACTTTTTCCAACTTTTTAAGGTTAAGAAAAGGGATGAAAGATCGGGATCCCATAATGCAATTTAAAAGCATAAATAAATGGGTGAAACTGCAAATTTACAGATAATGTTACAGTTTATCAATATTCATATCTTTATTCTGAAGGCTTTTACAGAGGAATTGTGAATTATGCCGATTTATTCATTCATTCATTCATTCATTTTCTTTTTGGCTTAGTCCCTTTATAAATCTGGGGTCGCCACAGCGGAATGAACCGCCAATTTCCAACATTCAGCACATTTTTACGCAGCGAATTCGTAAGCTAGCTTTTCTAAGCTTTTCACTCATCATAGCACAAATGCTGCTGATGATGTGACAATAAAAGTGATTTGATTTGATGTTATATTTTAAAAGTTACCGATTGACCAGTGTCTATCCACATCCCTAAACCCAGCTGAAAAGCAATCCAGAAAAAGAGAAGCCCTAACGGCAGCCCGATTTCTACCACTTCTTCAGATTTTACCACATTCTCATCGTTATTTGTTTGTTTGTTTGTTTGTTTGTTTGTTTGTTTGTGTTTTGTGCTTTTTTTTTTTTTTTGTCTTACCTGTTTTCTGTAACTGTTCTTCGCCTCTCTGTGTCTCAAATCTTCTGACATACATGATGAGCTACTGGACAAACTGGTAACAGCAGGCAAAGCCGTCCAAATGGAAGTAAGCAGTCAGCTAGTTGCTTGAAAAGGTACGACGACATACTGCCCCGTAGCATTCGTCTTTAAGACAAAATGCAACCATACGTTCCTCTGGCTACATAATTTGTGTTTCCAGGAATGTATTCAGAGCTATGGTTTCAGAATAAGCCCATGTTGCATATTTATGATATTTATAAAGTGTATAATCTGCACATCTGCCCTCAATGTAATCAATCAACTGAAGAAGTACAGTGATAACTTTAAATGTGAACTAATTTATTTATTTATTTTTTATAATGACACTGTTCACATGAAGTGTTTTGCAGTAAAAGAGGCCTCTTGATCATACAATTTATTTCTATTTAGCAGCATGAGAATGTGTAAAATGAAAGATTTCCGGCATTTTCTAAAACTCTTTTCTCCTTGCTGCGCTAAAGCTAATATTTTCTCAAGGTTTTTCTCTCCTCAGATGTGAGCTAGGATAATAAGTTTGCTTCTACACTATTCTTTCGAGTTTGGCCCGGCGGCAACTGTGCTTCATTCACTGTCATGGTGATATGCTAACCTATGGTGCCACTTCCAGTTTTGTTTTTTGTGTTCTTGTTTTTGCTTTGTTTTGCTCTTTCCCTTTTTTTTTTTTTTTTTGTTGCTGAGACGTTGCTTGTCCTTGAATGCCTCAGGTAGCTCTTTCAACAGACCAGATACAAGATCACATAATCAAAACATCGCTTTAAACGCTTGCCACGGTCAAAGAAGCCCTTCGCCAGCAGACGTATAAAAAGTTAACCAGGCCAGATACGTACGCTGTGGAGTAAATGGCAGAAAAGGAAAGTGGTGAGAATTATAAGGAAGGCAGGAGGAGCTGGAGGCTTTCGGGGAGAACAGAAGGCCTCTAATTGTTTTCTGTGGGACTTTGCGTTTACCTGCTGCTGGTTCTTCTCAGGCCTGCGTTCATTATTTCAGGCTCTTTGAACACTGGCTCTTGTTGACATGAGCGTGAAACACATCCTCTATGGTTTCTTGTGTCCGTCTCAGTCCTCTGTCTCTCTGTCTGCAGTTTGTTTTTGGCATGTCGGCACAGATGGGCAGAGTCAACAAATGCTTGTTTTCTTCTTCTTTCTTTCTTTTTACTTTGTTTTCTTTTTTTCCTGTTTCAATTTCTTTCTTCCTGATGTTGTTGTTTAAGAGGACTGTATTGGGCATGAACAGGTGTTAGTAAATGACTTAAAACAAATTGTGCATCAAATTGAGTGTGTAAAATGTTTTGTTTTGTTTTGTTTATGGTCAAAGATCATGTGCTTGACTACAGCTGACCCCGCATTAGCAATCACATGATATATCAGGCAAATCCAAACATGCATAAGTAGACAGATCTCCTTAGATTAACCATCTTCGTCTTGATGAATACCCATATTCTTCCCTACTCCTTCCCCCTTTTTTACTTACCTAAATAGAGGAGTTCTCAAGATCTATCTGAGTTCACACTCCCCTCTCCCATGACATAGGGAGAGGGGATTGGTAGGGAGGTAGGAAGCCCGTGGCTCAAGGTTCATCCGTGAATGTATGTATGGGTGTTTCCCAGTACTGGGTTGCGGCTGGAAGGGCATCTGCTGTGTAAAACATATTCTGGAATAGTTGGCGGTTCATTTCACTGTGGTGACCTCTGAGATAGAGAGTAAGCTGAAGGAAAATGAATGTGAAATTCTAATTTTGCTGCATTATAGTAATATAATAATAATAATAATAATATAATTGTGTAGAGCACTGTATTTTTGCACCAGTGAGTAAACATTGAAATGTATATATTTATTTAATATAATTTTGTTTTGTTTTAAATGTGCAATTCTGATTTTGCTGGTTTAAGTAAAGTAATATAATGCAATTATTTTGCAGCCCACAGTACAATTTTAGTATCGCTGAGTATATTGTAGTTTCAGTTTTATTTATTTCATTTTAAATGTGAAATTTTGATTTAGCTGGGGTATGTAAAATTATATTATAATATTGTTTTGTAGACAACAGTATAATTTTTTTGTATCACAGAATAAACAATTATTATTTTATTTTATTTTAAATGTGAACATAGTATTTTGCTATCTTTTGTAAAATAATAGAATACTATGATTTTGTAAAACACAATACAATTTTTGTATCATTGAGTAAATAATTTATTTTTATTTAATTTATTTTAAATATGAAATACAGATTTTTTTATCAGTGAGCAAACATTTATTTATTAAATATAAATATTTTTTATTTAATTAATTTAATTTAATTTAAAAACTCTTTAATTTAATTTAATTTAATTTAATTTAATTTAATTTTTTTAGATGTGAAATTCAGATTTTGCTGGCTTATATAATAAAATGTAATACTATGATTTTGTAGCGCACAGTACAAGTTTAGTATGAATGAGTAAATAATTTATTTTAATTTTTATTTAATTCATTTTTTAATGTGAAATGCTGATTTTGCAGCATTATAAAAATAATTTATCAATAAAATATAGTTATTAATGTAATTTTCTTTTAAATGTGAAATTCAGATTTTGCTGGCTTTTGTAAAACATTGTAATAGAGCACAGTACAATTTTAGTATCACTGTCTAATTATTTTGTTTTTATTTATTTATTTATTCATTCATTCATTCATTAACTCATTTATTCATTTTCGACTTAATCCCTTAATTAATCAGGGCTTGCTGCAGCAAAATGAACTGCCAACTTATCCAGCATATGTTTTTTTACGCAGTGGATGCTCTTCTGCAACCCAAATCCAGTAAACATTCATACACTCTTACATTAACACACACACACACACACACACACACACACACACACACACACACACACACACACACACACACACACACACACACAGAGAGAGACACACACAGACACACACAGACACACTATGGCCAATTTAGTTTATTCAATTCACCTATAAAGAATGTGTTTGGACTTTGGGGAAAACCGGAGCACCTTGAGGAAATCCACGCCAACACTGGGAGAATATGCAAACTCCACACAGAATATATTTTTATTTTAAATAGGAAATTATGATTTTACTGGGTTATGTAATAGTATAGATTTGTAGGACACATATTATTTTTTATCACTGAGTAAACATTAATTTTATTTATTTCTTTTTTTTTTGCGGGCGAAGCAGTGGCGCAGTAGGTAGTGCTGTCGCCTCACAGCAAGAAGGTCGCTGGTTCGAGCCTCGCTCAGTTGGTGTTTCTGTGTGGAGTTTGCATGTTCTCCCTGCGTTTGCGTGGGTTTCCTCCGGGTGTTCCGGTTTCCCCCACAGTCCAAAGACATGCGGTACAGGTGAACTGGGTAGGCTAAATTGTCCATAGTGTATGAGTGTGTGTGTGAATGTGTGTGTGAATGTTTCCCAGAGATGGGTTGCGGCTGGAAGGGCATCCGCTGCGTAAAAACTTGCTGTATGAGTTGGCGGTTCATTCCGCTGTGGTGACCCCGGATTAATAAAGGGGCTAAGCCGACAAGAAAATGAAGGAATGAATTAATTTTATTTTGCTGGCTTATGTAAAACACTGTTATGCGCCCGGTCAGTATTATAATTGGCTTCACCACTCTCCACCAATCAGCTGGTGTGTGATGTGCAGTCTGGCGCAAAATGGCTGCTGTCGTGTCATCAAGGTGGATGCTGCACACTGGTGGTGGATGAAGAGATTCTCTACCATTGTGTAAAGCGATTTGAGTGCCCAGAAAAGCGCTATATAAATGTAAGGAATTATTATTATTTTTGTATTACTGAGTAAACATAAATTTTATTTTATCAAATTAGTTTTTTTTTATTATTAATTAGGGATGTAACGGTATTGTAAATACCGTCATACCGCAATATTAATTTTTTTCGATATTACCGTAGTCGCATGACTCGGTAAAACTATAGGTCTTCTGAGAAAATTTGCTCAGGTGAATGAAGCGAACGGGAGGTACCGGAAACTACAATTCCCATCAGCCCAGGCTTGGCCATAATCCCTTGCGGTCTGTTGTCGCTACAGATCCAGTAATGCGGAAATGGAGTGTGCTGCTAGAAGCGGGGATGAAAAAGCGCTGGAAAACCCTAAAGCGGGTGTTGTTGCCGCGCGCGTACTGAATAGCGGTGTTGTCGCGCGAGTTCTTATCAGCTGTGTTGCCGCGCGCATACTGAATAGCGGTGTTGTCACGCGAGTTCTTATCAGCTGTGTTGTCGCGCGCGTACTGAATAGCGGTGTTGTCGCGCGAGTTCTTATCAGCTGTGTTGTCGCGCGCGTACTGAATAGCGGTGTTGTTGCGCGAGTTCTTATCAGCTGTGTTGTCGCGCGCGCGTACTGAATAGCGGTGTTGTCGCGCGAGTTCTTATCAGCTGTGTTGTCACGCGCGTTCTAATCAGCTGTGTTGTTGCGCGCGTACTGTAAAGCGGGGACGGAGGGTATGTCGCGTCGCGGGGGCACTTTTGATCATTTTGGAAGGGCACTTTCTATCCAAGACTAAAAAGGGTATGTGCACTGCACAGGTTGAGCCCTGTGTGTGCACGTGCCTGCAAGTTGGGGAATACGACTAATAATCAGTCATGGGGACTGCAGAAACACAGCACACTGTTCAGATTGATGCAGACATGAGACCTCTCTCTCACTCATGGTTTGTCCTCTCAAGTGGGGGAAAGACAATGCACAACGTTACCCACTGCTGTCAACCTGGGCCAAGTCATGTCTCTCTTGTCCCAGAAACCTCAGTCCCAAATGAGAGGGTTTTTTTCTATTGCAGGGGACATTGTAAATACCCAGAGATACCAGCTTTTACCAGATTATATTTATATGATAATTTTCCTTTAAACCCATCTCTATCTAAGTGAGTGAGTGATTAAATGTTGAATGTGAGGAGTTTTCAACACTACTAAATTGAAACTTAATTTTTTTTACATGGTTTAATATTTTTTTGTTATTAAAATTGAAGTTCCTGTTTCAAAGCTTACAGATAGATGTCTAATTTGTATGTCATTGACACTTTTGGCACTTTTTTGGAGTATTTTCATAAGTTTTGTTTTTTCCTGTAAATGATTCAATAAAT
Source organism: Danio rerio (assembly GCF_052040795.2). Classification (NCBI taxonomy): domain Eukaryota; kingdom Metazoa; phylum Chordata; class Actinopteri; order Cypriniformes; family Danionidae; genus Danio; species Danio rerio. Next base: position 42,597,682 of record NC_141034.1, read on the forward strand.
ACCGTACCGTGACATTAATACCGAGGTATTACCGTACCGTGAAATTCTGATACCGTTACATCCCTATTATTAATACTAAAACCTCCTTTTATGGAGCACATTATTACTAATTGAGATAAATGTTATGATATGTTATATATGTTCCTAAATGTAAAGTGTTAACAGTACAATAAGCTTAACTGCAGCCTGGTATACCATTTGGACCTGATGTGCTTTTAAAAACCCCTCAGGACGAGAATCCAGAAGGATGATCAGCATCTCTCTCTCCAGCTCCTGTTTTACTGACAGCTTTTAACAAAGGCTGAAGACAGATAAGCAAAGTCAGCGTTGACCAGAATCACTTGCTTTGTACAAACCCACTCCGTCTAGACAATGAATTAAAATGTCCCAAAGTTTCACAGAAACTTTTTAGTCTAAAACTTCAATAGCGTGTAAAGCCAGTGTTTAAAATACTCATCCAATCCAACCCTTTACTGTAGATGTGTGTGACTCCAGGTCTTTCCACTCCACCTCCAGTAGATGCGATGTATAATCAGGTTAGGCCACAATCAGATTATCAATTTCTAGGCTAAGTTGAAATGTACAGATTGCAGGCAGAAAGAGGGGTGACAGGCTGAGGGCCAGATTGATGGAATGCCTGATTTGGACTGATGGAGGGGCCATTTATACTGCTGTAATTGCTGCTGTGATATCGACACCCCTCTAACACGTCCATAACCTTAACCTCAGTTGTGCTTTCTGGACTGCTAACCTTCAGTGGTGGGTTAGTGTGCGGTATAATGATGGTAAATAGAGCACACCCAGATCTGGAAGATTCAAAAGAAATGTTGGTACACAGGACCTATTTGGACCTGCCCAGCTTGGAGCTTATTTGGATTGATGCTTGGCCCCATTTATGACCCCAGGAAATAATAATACATAAATAAAAGATTCTACTAATACAGAGCGACAGAAGCAGTCTTGGTTGTTCAAGGGTTATGAGCAGGGGCATTTTTGAGTTTGATTTCTTCAATGACCCACTTTATTACCAACTATTCGAAACGCTATTGTGTTTTCGTTTTTCTAAACAGCTTTATTTAAATAGCTTTCCGTCTATCAGGTGTTCTTCTGTCTTTTTTTTTTCAAATTATTTTTCTGTGTGCATGTGTGAGCATATATGACCATGTGTGTAATATTTTTATTCTTCGTGTTCACAAATACAAACCATTACAAGAGGTTTTTCTGTTTAGTATAGTTTACTATACAGTGGAGAAAATAAGTATTGAACAGTGCTGTTGACTTGAAATGGTCCCTGGATGTTGGTAATAACAAAAGACGTCCATATATGCAAACAGAGCTAAACAAATTAGTTTATAAATTAGGTTATATGTAATAAAATGAAATGACACAGGGAAAAAGTATTGAACACATGAAGATAGGCAATGAAAGCCCAGACAGCAGCTAAAATCTCTAAAAACCCTCTGCTCTTTGTCATTGTAAATTAATATTAGCTGCTTCGGTCCAAATTTTATTGTACATCATCAGGATGATGAAGATGACACCAGGGTGGACATTTCAGTAAGACAATGATCCAAAACACAGCCAAGAATACTCTCAAAGGATTTCAGAGAAAGGAAATCAAGCTATAGAATGGCCCAGCCATTCACCTGACTTAAATCTGATAGAGTAGTGGTCCTCAACCTTTTTGTCACCACCGAAAATATGATGTGTTTAATACTTTTCCCCCACTGTATGTCCTTTTTCATTTTTTATTGATTAACTGCCACATTTTAGGCTAGTATGAGGTAATTCTAAGCCAAAAGCTTAGAGCAACAAATATATTTGTAAATTTGATTTTCATTAAAAACCAAAATGTGCCGTTATTGCCTTCCTTTTTTTATTTCTGTTTTGTTTTACTTGATTTATTTGATTTTGATTCACTTGTTTTAGATGTTATGAAGGGAAAATTTAGTCAACATTCTGATTTTTAGTAATTTCAAAGCAGCCCTTTATATATCGAAACTGAAAAAAAATCATAGCCTTTTTTTTTTAACCACTCAATTGCAGTTTCCACCAAACGTAGCTGGAGAAAGAAAAAGAGATGGAGTGGAAAAGCAGAGGGAGATTTCACTTTTATTTCCAAACTAACTGGTCCAGCTGATCCATTTGCTATTCAGATTCCATGCTGGCTAAACTCTGATGCGAAATCACACCAAGGTGAGCAGGAGATAGGATCTTAAATTAGACTTGCAGAGGAAACGAGATGAGCCAACATTAGAAGGCAATCTAAAATAACAAGAAGAATTATTTTCCCTAACCCGTTTATATAACTGATTTTTCTCTTACCTTTTTAAAAAGGCGAAACCGTGTGGAATGAGCAAAACCGCTCCTCTTTTTTTTTCTTACTCCATCTTATCATTTTTCTCCGACTTGCTGCCAGTTTTCATTGTTTTTCATTATTCCCCTCCATTATTTCCTAATTTCCGTTCTGTTGGTCTTTGGACACCTCTTTCGCAAGGCAATCAGATTGTCTGTAATGGCTTTGAATGTCCTTTCCTCTGGAGAGCCTCTCTATCCCACTCTGCTATCCTGTTTCGAGAGGGCTGAAGTTTACAGACTATAATCTTGCTTCTTGATAGTGTTGCTACTGTTTGTATGGGGACAGAATTAGTATCCACAAGGGGTGTGACATGCAAACATTTGTACTGAAAATTTTTGTATGTTTCGTTTATTCGCAATGTCTAGAAATATTTACACTCACCGGCCACTTTATTAGATACACCTTACTAGTACCGGGTTGGACCACCTTTTGCCTTCAGAACTGCCTTAATACTTTGTGGAATTGATTTAACAAGGTACTGGAAATATTCCTCTGAGATTTTGGTTTATTTTGACATGATAACATCACACAGTTGCTGCAGATTTGTTGGCTGTGCATCCATGATGCGAATGTCCCATTTCCACCATATACCAAATGTGCTCTATTGGATTGAGTACTGGTGACTGTGGAGGCCATTTGAGTACAGTGAACTCATTGTCACGTTCAAGAAATCAGTCTGAGATGATTCACAATTTATGATATGGCGCAGCATTCTGCTCGAACCAGTCTGGCCATTCTCATTTGACCTCTGGCATCAACAGGGCATTTATGCCCACAGAACTGCAGCTCACTATATATTTTCTCTTGTTCGGACCATTCTCTGTGAACCCTAGTGCTGGTTGTGCATGAAAATCCCAGTAGATTCTGAAATACCGAGACCAGCTTGTCTGGAACCAACAACCATACCATGCTCAAAGTTACTTAAATCACCCTTTATACCAGGAATATATGTCTACATGCCTAAATGCATTGAATTGCGCCAGGCTGATTAGAATTTTGCATTAACGAGAAGTTGTACAGGTGTACCTAATAAAGTGCCCTGCGAGTGTCTTCCTGCTAATAAATTGATATAGATTGTATCTTGAGTCCCAAGAGTGATCCTCTTATCTATCCTTTGAATAGAGTCAATGTGTGAATAAAATCTATTATAGAGTGAAAATTAAAATGATTAGCCCTCTTGTGAAATATTAATTCTTTTCAAATATTTCTCAAGTGATATTTATTGGAGCAAAGAAAGTTAAAGAATTTCCATTAACATTTTTTTTTCTTCTAGATAAAATCTTATTTGTTTTATTTCAGCTAGAATAACAGCAGGTTAAATTTTCTCTTAACCATTTTAGGGTGAATACTATTAAGATTTGGATAATAATTTAGGAGAGCTAATAATTTACTTTTTTTATTGTACATATAGCACATATATCCCAAAAATACAGAGAAGCTAAGAACCAAGGTCCTATCTTTCAAATTTTGTTCATTTTTTATGAAGTAAATGCTATTTTGACACATGACAGACTGCTGCATGCACACCTCAGTTCAACAGTGAATGCAAACGATTGTTATCATTTCTTTCTCTTTGCGCAAATGGCAGAAAATGAAGCATGCATGAACATCTTACGTCTAATGTAATCACACTATATGTGATGCCACTAAAAAACAGCACTAAAATGTCATACAGTTCGTTCACACCACAGCTCAAAATATTGCTAGAGAGAGAAAGAGAAAAAGAAAAACACAGCTGTCACAAAAACGAGTTTTGAAAGCTACTGTGCAAATTATTATATCTAATTGGTACTTTTGGTAATTTTGAACTTACACTACCTGTCAAAGTATATTTAAGTCAGTAGGATATTTAAATGCTTTAAAATAAGCTTCTCTTGCTCATCAAGGCTGCATTTATTTAATCGAAAATACGGTACACATTGTAAAATTGTGAAAGTTATTGCACTATAAAATAAGTGTTCAAAAGTAGCTTATAGTTTAATTTATTAATTTTTCACAGCGATTTTAAACATGAATTTTCAGCTTCATTACTCCAGTCTTCAGAGTCACAAGATCCTACTTCAGAAATCACTCAAATTTTGATTATTGTTATTATTATTTTTATTATTATTATTATTATATTATTATTATTATTATTATTATTATTATTATTATTATTATTATTAGTATTAGTATTAGTAGTAGTAGTAGTAGTAGTAGTAGTAGTAGTAATAGTAGAATACAAAACTGACCCCAAACTTTTGACTGGTAATGTATATATGAAAATTACTGTGTTTTATTTGTTTGTTTGTTTGTTTGTTTGTTTGTTTGTTTATCTTATGGTTCATCAGCTAATTTTACCTGATGTTTTTTCTAATGTGAACAACACTTTTTACTATTATTATATTTACTTTATCTAAAATGAATAAAATCTGAACTGTACACTATGAAAAATATCTGTATATTAGCATTTTTCTGTATTTCGGGCATCATGTTTTTCTTTTTCTCTATTTATTCATTTTTTTTGTAATGCATTATGGTCCCTTGATATACATCTACGTGGTTAATAAGCTATAGATCACATACGGCTGTGGCTGGAAGTTACGGAGATTTATTAATATTATTTACTGAATTTCCCGTGAAATCTATTTTATTAACATCTACCCCTACCCCATCCCTAAACTCAACCTCACAGTAATGTAAAAACAGATGTGGATCTGGAGTTTTCTCTATTAGTATAGCTGATTAACATGTGGATGGATGAAAACAGCCTTCTGTGCCTACCAGTAGACAGAGAAGGCTCCTACTGGCCCATATCCATCAACTGATAACCACTGATAACGCCTATTCAATCAAGTGATAACATTCAAAGTGGGTGGAAAAACAAAGCATACCAAACTATGACTTCAAAACCAAACAAGCCTGCACCAAACGATCATTTATACACACTTTTACATCTCTAGTATCACTTTCTCCTCACAATACAATGAGTTAAAGCATTGCAACCAAAACATTTTTACAGCACAGGACTACTTGAAACCCTGCCGTCTCATTGGTTGTATACAAACCATGTCGGCGATAGGTCTACACTGTATGGGTCTGTCAGATCTACAGGCGAATGATAAAGAGGGGTTCTGGTCATACCATTATCCTGTCACCACTCCCCAGTGATTACACCCTGCTGCTCACCAGCATCGTTAATAAGACTCCAGAGGTGGAGTAATTGGCTCTTAATTACCGCCGTCTTCCGACCAACTGGCGTCCTCAGCAGCTGCACAGAAAAAGGAGGAAGAATAAACCAGTGAAGCTAAAGAAGATGAAACATTCAAATGGTTTTGTAGCGTAATTGTCAGAGGAAACAGGAGGAGGAGGAAGGCAATTGTTCCAAACACGGTTTCTCATTGGGACGAATTGTAAAAGACCTGAATAATAGACCCCCTCTCTCTCTCTCTCTCTCTCTCTCTCTCTCTCTCTCTCTCTCTCTCTCTCTCTCTCTCTCTTTCTCTCTCTCCATCTTTCTCTATAAAAACTGGTGTGACTCTAGAAGCAGCTCATAAAATGTTAAGAGGACAGATGGCAGGAAAAGTGTGGCACATGGCTTACAACAGCCAAAGAAACACAGGGCGAGGATTGCGCTTTAGGCATCACTGATTGAAAATTGAGTCGAGTATAATTGCTTCTTTGAGCTGTCCACGAGACCTGAGGCGTAGGGTCACTTTTTTTGACAAAGTTGTTGAAAAACAAGAGGACGACAAAAAAAAAAAAAAAAAAAATTCGATATTCAACTTGAGACATTTGTTGAAAAATATAGTCGGTCTGAACGCATTTGAAATTGTGTCATCATGATAATCTGTAAATCTTCAGAATTGACCGAGAGAGAACACACTAATTTAGTGTTGTGAACTCAGTATCAGAAATTAACCCATTGATGAATTTAAGTGTTCGCTTTTGTAGTTTGGTTCTCTTGGTTTGTTCAGTTCGGATCACCAAAAGAAAAATTTGTAAATCATACATTATCGGTGGCACAGTGGCTCAGTGGTTAGCACTGTCGCCTCAAAGCAAAAAGGTTGCTGGTTCGAGTCCTGGCTGGGGCAGTTTACATTTCTGTGTAGAGTTTGCATGTTCTCCCCGTGTTGGCGTGGGTTTCCTTCAGGTGGTCTGGTTTTCCCTACAATTCAAAGACATGTGCTATAGGTAAATTAAACAAACTAAATTGACCATAGTGTATGGGTGTGTGTGAATGAGTGTGTTTTTTGTTCTGAGCAAGGAGTTGACCATCTTAAAGTTTTTTTTTTGTTTTTTTTTTTGCAAACACTGAATCCTGAATTCTGACTGATAAGTTTGTTTATTTGATAGGTTACAGGAAAGATTTTCAGTAAATGCATACCTAATTTTTGTATAGTACACTGCAATACGATTCCATGAGTTAAAAAATAATAAAATTAAATAGAATATGATCATATAAAATGAAATTATTATCATTATTTTTTTATTCACAGGATTTTTGTTTGTTTGATTATACAGTCTGAAGAATAATCATGGTTTTACGGTTATTACGTCTAATGTAAATTTAAGTTTTATATTAGTTAAGTATTTAAATGAACTGTTGTTATAATCAGTTTTTATACATACATAATTATTTTAATATTTTTGTAATAATTCGTACTAACATATCTTTTGTTTAAATTGCACTGAAAGCCACACAACTCTCACTGCTAAGGCATGAAATGTTTTCTACTGAGTGTTTCTGGCTCCGCTTGCGCACGCATATTGGCATATATTCTTGAATTGGAAATAACAAACTTGCACGAGGAAAAGAAGCAATATGTGAACGGCGCGCTGCTATAGTTAATCCAGTGTGCATGCGTATTAACCTTGGTGTATAAGCTCAGAACTTTAAACTAGCACACAGATGGCATAACTTTGTTTAATTGAAGCACTTTTGTTCCGTGTGACAGAAACACAGCGATGAGAAGCTGTCATGATTAATTATCAAAATGTTTTTTGCTGCTCGCACCCCTCGCTTAATGTCAGGTGACTCATAGCCTTTAACTGCAGCTCGTACTGTTTTGAACAGACGCACGTCAATTCATAACTGTAGCCACCATTTTTTGACTGAAAAAACATATTTAACATTTAACATATTTTAGAGAGGCGGAACAAATTGCCTCGAGGGCCAAGTTCAGCCCGCGTTGAATAGCCCTGCTTTACACCACTGCCTATATGAAGCTCAACTACTTGTTCTGTTTGAGGGTAGTAACAGTTGAAATTTAAGTTTGTGACCTTCAGTATACTGGCCAGCGTAAATATCTGTTGATATCGCAAATAAATATTCAGAGTAATAAAACATCTAAGGTAACATTCAGGATTAGCATTTGTTATAGTGCCTACTCCGAATAAAGTGCTCACCGACCCAACGTTTGTTTAATTCAAACCAAACCTATCACAAAAGTGAACACATGAGAATCATGTACTTCAAATACATCAAAAGCAACACAGACCAGCTACCAATCACAACAGATGAAGTCATGCTGTTTTAGTTATTTATTTTTTTACTCAGAGAGGACCTCTGGCCACACAAATTGCATGCCTTCCTGAAGTGATTACACAGCCATGAAGTACTGCTTTTTTCGCCCCATGTCCTCTTACCCTTCTGTGGGAATAACAAGTAGTGGATGACAGGCTGAGCTGAACCCTCACCGTCCCTGTGTGATAATGGCAGGGCAGCAGTTTACATTTGATGAAGCCGCACAGTGCAGATTCGTCTCTGGCCTCGACATTAAACGAATCCCCCAGTGCTATTGAAATTAAATGTCCACAGATGACAAGTAGCCATCGCTGTAATTTCACTGTCATGCTTTGACCTGTTGGTTTAACTCTCTGGGGCATTTTCACCAAACAGAATGTGTCTTATTTTCAAACCAATGTTTAACCAGGCCCAATGTGAGCTGAAATAGAACTCTGGCCAAGTAGAATTTAGGTTAGTATCGTCTTGATGTTTTCAGCATGAACGTGTTACTTTCAGGGCTTTTCTTTGCAGTGGACAATTATCACCCATGTAAGGACAAGACGCTACAGGCAGAACATTATTTTTCAATCACTGGTGAAGTTAGCAGTTTTTGAATGTGGAATGTCAGTTTTAGCTTTATGTGTTTAGTAGTGCTGCATTGGCAAAAATTTATTGCGAGTAATTACATTCAAATTAAAGTGTGTTTTGACATGATTTATGAGTGTTTATTAATTACACGAGCAATATCACACTCGTAGCAGTGCGATATGGCTGTATATAAGCCCTGGTGGGAGGCGTGCATTGTCACATGGTGTTCCTGCCATGTCACCATCTGCGGTTCCGAGAAGGACGGTGATGTGCTGTGCTGTGAGTTTATCTGATTAGGTCACCAGTCACCTGGCCTCAAGTTCAGTCTATATTTTTACTCCAAGATGTCAACAAGTTTCATAATGTGATACAGGCATTTAACTGACATGACAACATATACAAGAATTCCAGCTCTGACCTGAAAAAAACACATAGTGGTAAGTGGTAAAATTATCCCAATTTGAACCTTATTAATGGTAACTATGGGATAACTAAAGAAACTGCTGTTTAATGGAACAACTTATAAGGCTTGCACAAATTAGTCATTTAACCATTAAAAATATAACAATATGTCATATCTAATAACTGGTTTAGATCCCAATTTATATTAAGTGGCCTTAACTAATATGTACTTACATAGGAATTAATAGTTTGTTAAAATGTACTTATTGTGTAAATACATGTATTTACTGTGTACTGTGTTGAGTAAATACATGTATGTAATTACATCTGTAATTAACTTTTGTAACTACATTTGTAAACACAATGTTGACCATCCCTTACACCTTAACCCACCCTTAAACCTACCCATGCCACCAAACCTGTCCATTACCCAACCTCTATCCCAACTCAAAAGCACTACAAGTGTTCTCAAATACATTATAAACACAGTAAGTACATTGTATTTATTTTTTGATGCAAGTACATAGTAGTTAAGGACACTCATTATAAACTGATTTATTTTATCTTTGCCATGATGAAAGCACATAATGTTTGACTATATGTTTTTCAAGATACTAGATATTTCTTCACCTTTTAATTATAAGGTTCTATCTGACATTTTTGTCAAAATTCAGTTGACATTTACATATTATAATTGAAGGAAAACTTGTTTACATTATGGATGTTTTTTATGAGTTGTTTACATTTTAAGACTTTTTTTAATGATACACACATACTGTTTGCTACAGTATATGGAATGCATAAAATTTAAAACTCAAAATCTCAAAATCATTTAGAACGCAGATAGAACCTTATAATTGTAACGTGACGATTTTTTTAAGTGACGTTTAAAGGCTTAACCAGGTTAATTCGACAAGTTAGGATAATTAATGATCATTTGCTCTGTTAGACAATCAAAAGAAATATAGCTTAAAGGGGCTATTGTGACCTTAACATTTTAAAAACATTAAAAACTGCTTTTATTTTAGCTGGTGTAAAACAAGTAACTTTCTTCAGAAGAAAAAATATAGGAAATACAATTAAAAAATTCCTTGCTCTGTAAACATTATTTGGGAAATATTTGAAAAAGAAAAGAAATTCACAGGTGGAATTTCATTATATACATTAAATGAAAAGTTACTAGTAAGTATTTACTTGAGTATTTTTTTTTATCAGATAAGTTTTTACTCTTACTCGAGCAACTTTTAAGTTTGTTACTTTTACTTGAGTAAAAATCTCCGCAAGTACTTGTACTTTTACTTAGTATAGATTTTGGATACTCTACCCACCTCTGCCCACCAGTGGCAATATACAACCATATTGCACTGCTATGAGCTGTAATGTGTTCATACATGAGTTCGATGGCATAATAATGTCTATTAAAAAGAAAATCAAACATGGGAAGTCTCAAAAATCCTTCTGTACAAGGAACTACTTTCTTTCACCATTTATTCACAACTGCAACGGACAGAACAGAAGTCTACACACACACACATGCATGTATGTATGTATGTATGTATGTATGTATGTATGCATGCATGTATGTATGTGTGTATGTATATAGTATATATGTAGTATATATAGTTTCATATATGGTGTACTTAACGTATATTTATGTCTTAATATAAATATACATTTTCTCAAATATATTTATGCATGTGTGTATTTATATGAACATAATACCTATACACAGTACACGAATTAACACTGTCAAAACAAACTTTGTTTTCAGTAATGTTTAGTAATACTTATTATGTGTTTGGTGCCATCTTGTGACTGAATAATATGCAGATTAATGTATGCTCCATTCAGCTCTGTTCAACTGTATTAATTTCCATCAAGTTTGCATTTAATTAAAATGTTAATTAACTATTATTAAACTGGTCACTCTATTATTAAATGTCAAAAAAATAAAAATGATTTTTAACCTGGCTTTATCCTGTATTCAAAGTTCTGTTTTTTGGAAATTAACAGACAGTTAACAAAATAATCGATTATATGCATATTTAAATAACATTTAAAAAGTATTTTAAAGTACTGTGAATCATCAGACTTGTGATTTTATTTTTTTTTAACCCTATTCACATTTTGCTCCTTGCCTGAGTCATTATTGTTGTTAAAATTGCATCATAGTTATTCATAAATCCTGCTAAACATTAAAAAAAAAACATGAAAACATTTTGCACATTTTTGATGTACCAAAAAAGAGCCACTAAAGACCGTGCTTTGTCATCAGTGTTGAGATTGCGTGATAGAATCTGCTAACTGTCTATGGGTGCTTTTTATTGGCAGTATGGAAGATGTTTTGTCTCGCTCTGTCCTTTAGCATTAGCTCACTTGTCACATAATGCCTCAGCTGAAACTAATCCCCCTTGTGCTAAAGCATATTAGTGTCACAGCTTAATTAGTTGTTCTCTTTTACTCCCTTTCTCACTCCTTCCCTTAAATCTATTCTTCACCTCCCTCTCCTGTTCCCCCCCAAACAAAACTATTCATCATGTGACAAAAAGAAAACATAGTTTGGTCTGGAAGCTTTTTAATGATTATGCTAAAAATTCTCTGCTGACTGAGTTGCAGTTGACATCACACATGACAATATCCTGATGTGCCACATTCAATTGTGTACATACGCAATATTTGAAAGCTACAGGGAAGACTTTTTGTATAGAGCAGAGCTGTCGGATTCCAGAACAGAAAAAAACCCTATTCATTTCCTCCTTATGGAAATTAATTTTTATCAAAAACTCATAAACCTTTTATAGACCTGTGAGCTCTAGGGTTGTTAAAGGGATAGTTCACCTCAAAACTGGAATTTCTGCAGTCATTTACTCACCCTTGAATTTTTCCAACCCAGGTTAGTTTGTTTTCTGTTGAACGAAAAAGAAGATATTTTGAAGAATGCTGGAAAGCTGACACCATCTGCATCCATAGCAGAAATAAGAAATGCTATTGAAGTCAGTGGTTACAGGTTTTCAACATTATTTAAAATAGCTGCTTTGTGGTGCATTGTGTGTTTGCCTTACTAAAAAGATAGGTCTTTAATCTACTTTTGAACTGAGAGAGTATCTAAGCCTCGGACATAATCAAGATTCAGAGTTTAGGAGCCATAAATGAGAAAGCTCAATCTCCTTTAGTAGACTTTGCTATTTTGGGTACTACCATAAGCCATGCATTTTGAGATTTTAAAGAGCGGCTTGGATTGTAGCAAGAAAGAAGTTTGGTTAGATAAACCATTTCACCATTTTTTGGGTGAAATCTCCTTAAGAAATTGAATTTAAATACATTTTACTGTGCATTTTGTACAGGAAAAATTACATCAAGCTTAATAATGTAATTGTATACAAAACTACTCCCTTACTTAAAATAAAAAAGCTTTTGAGTTTAGAAGCCATAAATAAGAAGGCTCGACCTTCTTTAGTAGACTTTGCTATTCTGGTACTACCAGAAGCCATGAGTTTTAAGATCTTAAAGACCAGGTTGGATTGTAGCGAGACAGAACGTTGGTTAGATTAACAAGAGCTATAGATTGTTTAAAGCTTTATAGGTAAGAAGCATTATTGTATAATCTATACGAAACTTAACAGGAAGCCAGTGTGAAGATAAAATTGGCATGATATGGTCATATTTTCTTGACCTGGTAACATCTTTGGGAGCTGCACTAACGCCCCATTCACACGGGGCTTCAGCTTTAACTTGGGTGACGTCAGAATTTGCCGAACTGCCTTGTGGATTCGTCGGTGCCGCTTCAGGGGCTTTGCTTGCTCCAAAAGTTGGGACTTGCTCAACTTTTCAAGCGCCGATGGAAGCGTCAGCCAATCAGATTGCTGTATGCAAATACACCAACTCAGACAGTGGCCTATTGCTTACTAATTTCATTGCCTGATGCTGCTATGACGATCGCATCAGCCCCAACTTCAGACACGCCCTCTGTCAAGCTTTGACACTGAAACCCCGTGTGAATGGGGCGTAACAGAAGTTTATTGATAGAGGATGCTTTTTTTTCATCAAGAACTCTTTTATAGACCCATGAGCTCTGAGGTTGTTAAAGGGATAGTTACACAAAAAAAAAAAAAAAAAAAAAAACAGTTTGCCGACATTTACTCTCCTTAACTTATAGTTAAGTTTAGTTTGTTTTCTGTTGAACACAAAAGAAGATATTTTTAAGAATTGCTGGAAACCTGTAATCATTGACATCTATAGCTGGAATAACAAACACTATTGAGTTCAATGGTTACAGGTTTTCAACATTCTACAAAATAGCTGGTTTTTACCCAGCACTTTAACAATTACTTTTGCTTGTTCAAACTACTTATTTAATGAGTTAAACCAACACAATTGATACATTTTTGTTTGTTTGTTTGTTTGTTTGTTTGTTTGTTTGTTTGTTTGTTTGTTTGTTTTTCATGTGTAATCACAATAATACTCAATATGAAATGTGTGAAACATAAATGGAGAGTGAAACTGGTAGTTTTGGTAAATTTTCTTGTGAAAAAATGTGTGATCCCTTTGGGTTTAACATGAAGATCTTATAAAAACCCATCCATTTCAATTTTGTTCCATTTAAGTTCTACATATTTTACATAGAATTTTAACTTATTGCATAGAGTATGTAAAGAGGTTACAGGAGTAGTTTTTGTTGCATTTAGGTTTCCTATTGCATGTTCTACCATGGTTTAATGAATATTTATTGCATTAGTTATAGGTGGTGTGTGTTGTTATGCGGTTTTATATTTGCATTGGATGAGCTTGGATTTCTTGAGTGTCTTCCGTGTCCAAGAATTCTCCTAACCTTCGCCCCATTCCCTGAGCATCTCAGATCAACTCCAAAAGCACTTAGAGGAATTAAAACCATTAGCACGATTTATATCAAACATCTACCATCAAGTTAGTCATCCATCTTTCCTCCCACCCTCTGCTATTTCCCCCCCACATTTGTTTCATCTTACTTTCAGGAGACATTTGCCGGGAATTTAATTGAGGCTATAGCTTCAGGCCAAGAATAATTATTGGACGGAATACATCTGAATATGGGGCCGAGTCATTGACTTATTAAAATATGCATGATGGACACAGCCCTTGTTTGAGCAAATAAATAAAGTGATCAAGTGACCAGAGGGCGCTTTTTCGGTGGTGTGTAGAAAATGAGATGAGATGTTTTTAGCATTGCGCATTGGTCAATCACATGACCTCCTTCACAACATTCAGAGGTTTGATGGGGAGACATGTTCTCATTTGTGCATTGGTGACCAGATAAAAGAAAGGACAGAAGAAGAAAAAAAAAAGCTGGGAAAAAGAATGATATTAACAGAGATCCAGCATCTGAACAGAAAGTGCTCATTAAAATTAAAGCTCATTAAAACTAATTGGCAATTTAGGAATACCATCTATTCACCTTCATATTCATTGGCTGGCCATGCACATCTGCCTCTGGTCAGCGCCTGACCAATACTACATAACCGTGACTATGGAAAAACCTAAAAGAAATGGCTGGATATTAATGCTGGAGGATATTTTGAAGAGGTCATCAACTTTTGAACGGCATGAACTCAAGCCCAAGTTTATTTACATTAATTCAAGCTTAAACATACAGTACTCTCCATACATATGCACACATGATACACTCTATACATATGCACATTCCATACATATACACACATGATCGACTCTGCATATACACACATGATACAGTCTATACATTTGCATACATGACACATTCCTGTCAGGGTCTGGGATAGAACCCGGGTCTCTGTCCACTGGAAGTTGAAACCAAACAAGATAAAGTCTATACATATACACACACATGATGCACTCTATACATATACACGATTCATATACATGCACATACAACCTCTACATATAGCTATATATTACAGTATACACACACACACACACACACACACACACACACACATACACACAGACACACAAACACAATATACTCTATACATATACACACTGTACACATACACATTCCTTACATATACACATGATAGTCTCTTTACACATGCACACAAGAAACAGTTCATGCATATAAACACAATACAAACTATAGCGTATGTGTATGTATGTATATATATATATATATATATATATATATATATATATATATATATATATATATATATATATATATATATATATATATATATATATATATATATATATATGTATGTATAAATATAAATATATAAATATATACATTCTTTAAATATATACATTCTTTAAATATATACATTCTTTAAAAATACACTCTATACATACATGTTAGACATATGCACACATGATACACTCTTTACATGATAGACTCTATATTTATGCACATTTATGCACTCTATACATTTGCATACATGATACATTCCTGTCAGTGTGCGGGATAGAACCCGGGTCTCTGGGGTGAGAGGAGAGTCACCTTACCACTGAGCTATACATAATTTTTTTTACAGCATAATACATTTTGGGGCAAGTAATAGTACTTTTACTTGAGTATGGTTTTTCAGCACTCTTTCTACCACTGGGTGTAATGCATTACAAGTAATGAGGGTTACATACTAATATTACTTTCTAAGTAACAAGTAAAGTAACGCATTGCTTTGAAAAAAAAAAAAAGTAATAATGTTTGAGTTACTTTTTTGAAAATGTAATACGAGTTACTTTATAGTTTAGTTTATTCGCTTTTAAAAAAATAAATTACTGAATTTAAATTAATCACAATGAATCTCGCAGTCACTGAGAGGATGTGTTTATTATTTTGAACATATCGAAGAAAAAAGGGGGGATTGTCTTAGTTGACAGTGATTTGTTGAAGACAAATAGTATAAAAGTAACAAACTCATTGCTTAAAAACTTTCAAGAATCTGCTTATACAGCATGTTTAGCTCTGGGGTCATAAAGTTCTCAGATAATATTATCCTAAAATATTTTTTTAAGGTAAATTTGAGTGTAGGTTACAAAATGTGTTGTTAATTGTAGAGCTTCTCTATCTAAAAAAGCCTTAGCCAGGTAAAAAAAAAAAAAGTAACTCAAAAGTAACATAACACACTACTAGGTCCACACGGATTATGAGTATATATATTGTATATTGTTTTCAAATAAGTGGATCTAATTGGATTTGCATTAAACATTAAATACAAGTTTAAAAGGTGTTGTTTTTTATTTTATATATTAAGGTTTTAGTTATGATCCTCCCAAAATCATTCCAGATAAATCCGCAGATATTTACCAAAATTCTGCGCAGAAATAGCAAAATAATGTCCGCAGATTCCATCTGTCCATACACATTACTTACCATAAAAAGCAGTTTTATAAGTCATAAGTATGTATATTAACGAGTAATATAACACATAACTTTTAGTGTGTTTTATGTCTTTTAGTGTCCTTTCAGCTGCAATCCATCACTGGGAAACACGCATCCACACTTATTCACACACAAACACATGGACAATTTAGCTTACCCAATTCACCTATACCACATGTTTTTGGACTCGGTGAAACCAGAGCGACTGCATTATTTTACACAATGAAAAGAGATATCACTGTTAAATTTCATTACAGTTTAAAATGGCATTTTTCCATTTTAATATGTTTAAAAAATGGGTTTTGTTCTGGTGACGTAACTTAGTCCTCAGAGGTAACTGACCTTACAGGTATCATTCTAATATGCTATTAGGGTTTTATAATGGAAAGAAGGTTTAAAACTGTATTTTTTTTTTTTTATGTAGCATTTTACATTTTTTATATAATTTTTTAATGCCCTTTTAAAATGTAATGCGTCTTTGCTGAGTAAAAGTCCTAATATATAATCTCTGAAAGTTAAGAATGCAGTGTATTATGACATATTGTAAAAAAAATAAAATAAAACTGTCCACCATGATTGCACATCCCCTGACAAGGGTACAGTCATTTTTATTTATTCATATTTTTTCTCTTCCCACTGAGTTAAAAGAAAAACGGCTCTCTTTCAAGTCTGTACTTACCTCTGTGTTCTTAACAACTGTGTTCATGTTTAATCAACCAAAAATCCTCCTTTCCCACAGCCCAGAGGCCTTGGAGGAAATTTGAAAAAAAAACTGACATCCAAGGAACCCTGTGATTAAAAAAAGCACACCCTAAAGTGTCTCTTTCCGCTTCACAAATCTTCCATCTCACTGTGCTTGCCTAAATAAGTCAAGTCTTGTTGGTCTGATTATTTAAGTGTCTCTTTTCTCTCTCTCTCTCTCTTGGTTTGATAAAGTGTGTTTATGTTTTTGGGGAGGCCGGGCTGTGCTGATCTCCTCTCATCATTCACAGCCATCGCTGGCCCAGCACTCTCGCAGGCATCCCACTGACAGGAGCAACAGCAGCTAATGAGCTACAGGCGTTATTAACATGTGTGTTTTGGTCTCTTAATTACTCCAGCTCTAACGTCTGTACACAATTTATAACGAGCCCGGCGCAGGCCCCTGTAGGCACTTACCTTGGTGAGATTTCGTCTAAATTGGACGATTATTCAAGCAGGCGGGCAAACATGACACACAATAATTGCCGCTTGCAGATTTTACTTATTAGTGTGATGTATTGATCCAGGGAGCCGAAGAGAGACTGAGCATGTTTACGTATACACGCTGATAACTCTCTAAAATCATTTTACTGATATAACCCATTGTCCAGATGCAATAACCAGTTGTTACATGCATGTGAATGAGAGTAAACAGTGTTTGACTTTTTTATTTATTTATTTATTTATTTATTTATTTGTTTGTTTGTTTGTTTGTTTGTTTGTTTGTTTGTTTGTTTGTTTGTTTATTTATTTATTTATTTATTTATTTATTTATTTATTTATTTATTTATTTATTTGTTTGTTGATTCATTTATGTATTTATTTATTGTGGAAGAGAGGTCCAAATCTTATAATTTGCATATCTAATTTTGAGCTTTAAATTTTTTATGTTGGATGTCATTAAATTTATCATACAAATTGAAATGATCAAAATGATCCCACAAAGATGCATAATTTTAACTGTATTTTAAAACCTGAAATAACCTGTTGTCTAGGTTTACATGCAAACCAATAACCTGTTATTGTAAGTAAGTTATGTTTAAAATACTTTAATAATACCTTTGTTCATTAGATCATAGTAATAATGTGTCATGTCGGTCGACAGATTAAATATTAAAGGGGTATAAGGTGTAAATATTAAAATTAAGTCTCTGATGTTCTTAGAGTGTGTATGTAATTTTCAGCTCAATCGATCACCTTATATTCAGCAGGTATTGTGTGAAAACTCTTATGGCGTACGGCTGCTTCTTGCTCAAGTGAAGTTTATTTATAAACTAATTTCGAGAGGATCTTGTGCTTATTTACACGACTGGCCCCGGGTCAAGCTAATGTACAATCCACCAATCAGATGATTCCTAACTTAGTAAAAGATAACCAAAGCATCTTACCTTAGTCAGAATCCTCCCTTCCACCCCCTCTCCTCCTCTTTTTTCCTCTATAGGGCAGCTGGTTCGGCTCTCTACCCGGCCAGTTGGCATTTCTGTGCAGAGTTCATGTTCTCCCTGTGCTCCCGTGGGTTTTCCCTGGGTGCTTCAGTTTCCCCCCACATTCCAAAACATGAGACATAAGTAAATTAACTCAACCAAATCAGCACCGTAGTCAAAGCAGCAAGAGGGGAGGGGGATCTCGAGATCTACCTGAGCTCAAACTCCCCTCTCGCCCTGCAAACGGGAGGAAGTGTGAACTCTTGAAATTTGTCTTAAAACAATGAATGCCAGTTAAAAATTTATCTGGTCACGTGTGGCATCAAAGTATCGCGACAGCGCTCCGAGATTAGATGATTGATTCAGCCAGTGCAGCATCTGAAGAGCGACTGCAGGAGCTGCGTTGATAACAATGATGTTACACAACCACATGCGTTTCAGGTTTATTTCCATCTCACGACTTCCAAACAAACAATTAACTTTTTATTCCATCTCTATCTTGTATACATCATGCTTATTAAAAGACTACAAATATTTTACTGCAGTAGGCCATATCATCTTTTTTGTTAAAAGATTTGTTTGTAAAGGCTAGGTTGTTTGCATAGGTTTATTTTTGACCAACGTCATACAGATCCATTACTGTATACAACTTCATATATAATTTAAAATTTATGTTTTTAGCGAATATATACTCAATATATCAAAATATCAACTCAAATAAGTCATGCTTAATATAAGTCATCACTGATCATGCCCCCCCCCCCCCCCATTACGTTTTCAAATTGAAATAAATAACTATTTTATAATAATTTATATACTTATGAAATAGTTTCATCTGGCCAAGCCGTTGATACAGAAATGTAAAAGTAACATTGATATATGTATCTGTGAAATGTCCAAGTGTAACTCATTTATTTTGGGAATGTCCTTTTAAAATCTTTTTGGATTGATGTGATTGGATTAAAAAATAAATAAATCACTGATCTCGCCATGTGATCCGTCATCATGCAGCAAACTACGAGTCCAAAGTGTCCGACCTGACAGCCTTGTTATTAGCTCCACCCTCGCCTGTGCTCAGCTAATCTCGTTGATTGTCAGCTGCAGCCATGGTTCAAGTCGAACGCACCTATTGTCTCTAATGGGCAGGGCTTTCCCACCTCTTACGACATGTACAAAGGGAGATTGTCAATCAAAGTGTTTGCAGACTATTTGTATCAAGTGTGGGTATAAAAAAAAAAAAATTAGTTTTTGCCATTAGAGACTGGCGATATTCATACACTCTTATCACACAACTGTTTAAACCCCTTATAAAAGTGATTTTTGCAAAATAGGTCCCCCTTAAGTGATTTAGCAAGTTTCCGAGTTTGTTGAACATGTAATTTGCTGTTTGATTGTTCTTAAGTCTGCTCCATGTACGCATCTATAAACCAACATGTACCAGGTTAAAAGGATAGTTAACCCAAAAATTTTTATTTTATCAGCGTTTTTTCTGTCATGTGTTTTTAAACCTTTATTAGTTTCTTTTTTCTGTTGAATACAAAAGAAGATATTTTGAAGAATGTTTGGACTCATCATTTTATATAGAGGGGATAAATTACAATGGCAGTCCAACACGATCTCACAGCAATTTGTAACTTTTGGATTTAGTGGCTAATTCTTGTGAATTTGTACGGTCTCATTCGTACAATTAAACGTGATTTGCTCAACCCCCATAACTGTTGGGTTTAAGGGTGGGTTTAGGTGCCATGCCTCCTTTTTAAAATTGTTAATTTTTGACTGAACTTGTATGAATTTGTACAAATTTTTACAAAATTAGGCATTAAACTAAAAAAAACTAAATAGTTACGTTTCCTTGTGTCTCAGCCAATAGGTCTCAGCAACCAGCATTTTTCAAAACATCTTCTTTTGTGTTCAACAGAAGAAAGAAACTCAGGGGTTTGAACAAGCGAAGGGTGAGTAATTGATAGCAGAAATTTTTATTTATTTATTTTTTTTCTGGGTGAGCTACCCCGTTAATATCTTTATATCGACGTCAAATCAACATCAGTAGCAAAACATGCTGGCTTTAAGGATTGGTTTGTGCTTGAGCTGTTTATGTTTACTCCAACAAAGCAAAACTGGTTTATGGATTTCCATGACCATTATTACATGGCTTATTAAGCATACTCGAGTTTGAAACATACTTGTAAATGTGCTCAGTGAATGAAAGTTATCCAGAGAGAGATTTGCCCGGTTGTGTTTGGAGTTGGCTTCAGATCCACCTGTACTCTTCTTGCTCTGGTAATCTTGCTCCGTAAAGGTCACATTCCTGCCATGAGCCATCTCTACTGCTTTCATCATGTAACCCACACTGAGGACTATTTACAAGCCTTCTTTTGATGATCAAAACATTGAGGATAAGATCTGAGACACGGCGAGGGCAGGAAGAGGATAAAGAGGGAATTTAGGAACTCTGACAGAGAGAGATTGATTGATAATGGCATAAGACAGAAAGTGTTGTACATGTTGACAGTGCACGTGCCATGACAGACTGGTTTTGTTTTTACTTTTGCTTTACTTATTTATTTAGTTGTTTGTTTTTGAGAATTTTTTTATATATTGTATTTTAATAGACATTTTACCCTAGGTGTGTGCTTTTGTCATTTTTAATATTTACTTGGGTCTATTTATTTATTTATTTATTTATTTATTTATTTATTGTTCTTTTATATATAATATATAATATATTAAATGTTTTTTTGTTTGTTTGTTTATTTTAAAATTAAATTAAATTAAAATTGTCATATTTTAAAACAAGCAGAAATATCAAATAACCTGTATTTTACAATAAATACTTAACAATGCATATTGTGTCAAGGCAACCTTACAGGAATGAACATGCTAATTAAATCAGGTACACAGTTTTATGACTAACTACTTTTAGTTCTGCAGAATGCTGGTTTGGTTCAATGATAATTCAGTTTAGTATAGAATGAACTTTATTGGTGAAAGATATGATTGACTGCAGAGTTGCTCTACTGACCCCATAAGAAAGCTAAGAGTGATAGTGGCAGTGATCAGTTCTTATCTGGCCAAAATCCCGTATATAAAAATCATGCATCCCTTTTTTGTCTTGCAATTTTCCTAAGACACAAAGATTATGCCTTTTTTGATTTCATGTTGATATTATCATTAAATTCAGCTCACACATTGTGTTACACTACAGGCAGTAATTGTGTCCGTTAATAAATCTACTTCTTACATCTTCTAGATGTGAAAACTTGATGTAAACTGATCTGGTCATGTGACATTTGTGGCCCTGGATGACAAACCAGTTGCTCAGGTAAATTTTTGGCGATAACCATAAATGCATTGCATAGGTCAAAATTACTTATTTTCTTTTATTGCAAAAACGATTATATCATTAAGTAAAGATTGTCTCATACATTGTATTTAATACTGTAAATACAGTTGAAGTCAGCATTATCAGCCCCCCATTGATTTTTTTCTTTTTTAAATATTTCCCAAATGATGTTTAATAGGGCAAGGAAATTTTTACAGCATGTCCGATAATATTTTTTCTTCTGGTGAAAAAGTCTTTTTTGTTTTATTTTGGTAAGAATAAAAGCAGTTTTTATTTTTTTAGACATAATTTTAAGGACAAAATTATTAGCCTCTTTAAGCGAAATGCTTTTTCGACAGTCTACAGAACAAATCATTCTTAAACAATAACTTGCCTAATTACACTAACCTGCCTAGTTACCCTAATTAACCTAGTTACGCCTTTAAATGTCACTTTAAGCTGTATAGAAGTGTCTTGAAAAATAACTAGTAAAATATTATGCACTATTATCATGGCAAAGATAAAATACTTCATTTATTAGAAATGAGTTATTAAAAATATTATGTTTGCAATTGTGTTGAAAAAAATCTCTGAAAAAAAAGACATAACTTTTGTGGCCCATATTTACAAATTTTACATTTGAATTAAACCATATATTAATTCAAAATAATGTTCACATTTAAATGTGCCCAAAACTAACAACATTTTTGAGCTTCCAGTAAGAAGACAAAATACACAGGATTACCTGTAAATGCGTTAACTATCAAGTAAGCTGCCTTGGCTGAAAAAAACCTGAAAGGACCTTTAGTCTGATTGTGTCTGATTCTTTTGCTGTTGTTTGTTTGGTACACATCCTCTTACTACGCACACCACCAGCAAACATGGACCATTACATTTTGGCCCTGAACTTGCCTGAATGGTGCAGGGAGCACCTGTGCAGGTTGTGACAGATTATACAGTGAAAGCAGCCGCCTGTGCGTCAACGACAGCAGTTTTGATTAAGTGTTAAATGATGAAGTGTCCATACCGGCGTGAGAGAGACGGGTTACCTGTCATCCCCCAGCCCTCCTTTCTCTCTCTCTCTCTCTCTCTCTCTCTCTCTCTTTCTTTCGCCCCTACAGTCATTTACTCAAGCCCTCTTCCTCAGCAGTGCTGGCAGAAGGCCCTCTGACAAGCTGATTCATGTTCTCTTTGGCACAGGCCTCTCAAAACAATTTAAGAATGAAATATTGTCTTCCCCCTCTCTCTAATGTATGACACTTCCACTTCTGTTCCCCGCTGCCTCCTCCATCACATCTGACCTGTAGGGTTTGCTCAGACTGAAGGGTCCTGTGAGGTGACCCAAGGCCCGCAGGAGCATTTGTGTAAGCTATTAAAAGTGAAGTGAGACACAGAGGGAGCTGAACCGAAACCTCTGACCTCACAACTGGGACGTGGGGGAATCTCTTCCGATATCTACTTTCATAAGTCATGAAACTGCGGACAAGCACAGGTTCAGAAAAAAGTTTGTGCCACAAGCAAGAGTGGCATGTAAATGGAATTAATTTTACTTGCGTTAGTTAAAAAAAAATATGTATACATTGCAGTTTATTGGTACAATACAGTGTTTTTGGATTATAGCTTACTATAGTAAAGTGCAGGAATTAAACTGTTGCAATGATTCTGTAGTTAGGAACAACAAACATTGTAGCCTAATATAATTTATCCACTACTGTAACTTTCTACAATTAGGGTATACTATACAACAATACTCTAAACTTTACTGTAGTAAAAACTAAAGTTTACTGCAGTATTTATTATACAGGGTGGGCCACATCAAAAAGGAAGAGGGTCATTTGACACATCAAACTTATTGGGAATTACACAAGAAAAACAATGTTTTGCTTGGTTTTAACGTAACTTTATTATTTCATGAGTTATTTACAAGTTTCTGTCCTCTTATAAAATGTGTTCAACGTGCTGCCCATTGTGTTTGATTGTCAATGCAACCCTCTTCTCCCACTCTTAACACACTGATAGCAACACCCCAGGAGAAATGCCAGCACAGGCTTCCAGTGTCCGTAGTTTTAGGTGCTGCACATCTTTCAGTTGCTGCTCATTAAAACCATTGTTTTTCTTGTGAAATTGCCAATAAGTTTGATGTGTCAATTGTCCCTCTTCCGACTGAAAAAACAAAAGTTGGATCCAAGATGGCCAACTTCAAAATGGCCACCATGGTCACCACCCATCTTGAAAAGTTTGCCCCCTCACATATACAAATGTACGGAACCCCGGAAGGGACGTAGTGGAGGAGAAAAAAAATGCGTAGGTGAAAAAAAATAATGTGTGAAAGAAAAAAAATGGGTGGGAGGAAAATATATATTTCTAAGTTTTTTGCGTTCTCTCGCAAAGTTTTGCGTTCCCTCGCAAAGATGTTTTGCGTTCTCTCGCAAAACTGTTTCTCCACAAACACTTCCTGTTCACTGCACTCACGTAAACCCTCCCGTTTTTGCTGAAATTCTCCGATATTTTACCATTCTACCCCACTTTCTTTACATTACTGTGCGCTGATTGTCGCCTTTCACTTTGCAACCTCTGAACCAGTGAATGCATGTTTAAGCGCTGACTGACAGACGCGCTCCATACAATAAACTGATCCCAGATCAGCGTCTGTACGCGCCATTTAAAGGGACACTTCTGTTATCAAACAAGTGCGCAGCAAATGAATCTCGTGTTTTGTTTAGTTTGATAACAGAGGTGTCTCTGTAAGAATGCACAGATTTATGATGAAAGCAGTCTATTACTTTAGAAACTTCATATTATTCAGTGTATTTGTCTGTTTAAACATGCACCCGCTCCTCTGTAAATGGCATGTACAGACGCTGATCTGGGATCAGTTTATTGTACGAAGCGCGTCTGTCAGTCAGCGCTTATACATGCATTCACTGGTTCATAGGTAGCATACGCACAGTAATGTAAAGAAAGTGGGGTAGAATGGTAAAATACGGGAGAATTTCGGCAAAAACGGGAGGGTTTACGTGAGTGCAGTGAACAGGAAGTGTTTGTGGAGAAACAGTTTTGCGAGAGAACGCAAAACATCTTTGCGAGGGAACGCAAAACATCTTTGCGAGATAACGCAAAACATCTTTGCGAGGGAACGCAAAACTTTGCGAGAGAACGCAAAAAACGTAGAAATATATATTTTCCTCCCACCCATTTTTTTTCTTTCACCCATTATTTTTTTTTTCACCCACCCATTTTTTTCTCCTCCACTACGTCCCTTCCGGGGTTCCGTACTAATGTGCCACAAACAGGAGGTTAATATCACAAACTATTTCCATTTTATTAAGGTGTATCCACATAAATGGCCCACCCTGTAGTTTTAAGTTCACTAAAGTAAATACTGCAGTATGCAAAAAAGTTGTATGCTAAAATATGTATACAGTATAATACACTTTACTCTAGTGTATGTGGTTCAAAAACACTAAAGTATTTACTACAGAATATACCTATAGGTGAACTGACTAAGCTAAATTTGCCCTAGTATATTTGTGTGAATGCAAAAGTGTATGGGTGTTTCCCAGTGTTGGGTTGCGGCTGAAATGGCACCAGCTGTGTAAGCTTTGCAGCTTATTCCGCTATGGCAACCCCTGATTAATAAAGGGACTCAATAAATAAAGTAAAAAAAAATAAATAAATAAAATAAATAAATAAATAAATAAATAAATAAATAAATAAATAAATAAATAAATAAATAAATAAATTAATAAATTAAATAAATGCTGTGTGGTAATTAATTAACATTTAGTTATATGAATAAAATAATAATATACAGTATGTTAATACTTTTTTTTTCTTTTCTAACATCTTGCAAGCTGTATCTAAGCTGTATCTAAAACAGTAAATTTAATAATAATAATAATAATAATAATAATAATAATAATAATAATAACAATAGTAATAATACTCATTAATGTTTAATACTTAATACTTTAATACTTAATTAATAGTATTATTATTATTATTATTATTATTATTATTATTATTATTATTTTTGTTGTTGTTGTTGTTGTTGTTGTTGTTGTATACAAAACAGTACATTTAATGATAATAATAATAATAATAATAATAATAATAATAATAATAATAATAATAATACTATTCATTCAATCATTTTTATTTTCAACTTAATCCCTTTATTAATCTTGGGTCGCCACAGCAGAATGAACCACCAACTTATCCAGCATATCTTTTACGCAGTGGATGCACTTCGCAACCCAGTACTGGGAAAAGTATTATTATTATTATTATTATTATTATTATTATTATTATTATTATTATTATTATTATTATTATCATTATTATTACTTTTATCATTATTATTACTTTTATTATTATTATTATTATTTTATTATTATTAATTAAGTAATTAAAAATGACTTGAAGGAAAAGTTCAAATGAAAGTTAAAATGTGTAGACAATCTAAGAAGTAATTAATTTAACCATTAATTGTTGAGGTCCAGAAAACCAAGTGCTTAAACTTGTAAAACAAAAAGGCAGGAAATAAAGAACCCTAAACTCAAACCAAGAACTTTTTCAAGCATATTTTTTAATTCGTTGTTGTTGTTGAGACAATACAGTTCTAAGTATAACTTTTATGTGTAAAGAACATTTAAAGAACCATATTTTTTAGGGTTTTTTCTTTTTTCTGGAGAGAATACGTGGAAAATCATTAAATAGGCAATTATGTAGGTGAAGCAAAAAAATACAATCAATGAAGATTTGATCTCGGAAGTTTATAAAACAAATGTTTCTTTCAAAGGAGTGTAACTGAGGCCCAATTACCAACATTAAATCTTCTAATACAGTTCACTTAGACGCACGGTAAATTTACAACTAGTTAATGTGAAGACAATTTTAAGATCATAAATATAATTGAGGAATCGTTTTGCACATTGACATCAAAAGGCTAAGCTGTCATTAAGAGCTCAATACTGACAGTTAATAAAGACTCTGGGGGTCTCATTTGAGCCCACATTCTGATAAACTAGATCAATCCCACAAAGATATGCTGCTCAGACTGTGAAATAAGTTTCAATCACAGTAATCAAAAAGATCTTTTATTACAGAAATGCATCTTGACATTAATGCATATCACAATTTCACTAGCAGTCCTATGATCTGGTCGCACAGACTGCTTTCTCCCCATTGTATAATTTTCTGTCATTTCATATTCCATTTTGTTCAAAGCACGCAGAAATTATTTTGCAGATGTCTCTTTGTGGTAAATGGGAGATCAAAGTCTCCAGTAGATTCTTACATTACGTAGGCGCACAACTCATGTGTGCCTTGAGAAATTTGGATGTGTACTTATGTCTACGTATGCATTTATGCCAATAAATGACTATGTGCATTGAAAAATGACAAATCTCATGCCTTCTTTATGATCATTTCCTTATATTAATTTCCATTACTCTCGCTCTGAGCATCTCTTCATTAATTTGAAGAGAAAAACAGCGTAAAATGAGAAAATTGTGATGACTTCTTGCTCACCCCAATAATACGAGCCCTCGGGCCCAGGAACTGTGGTGTGAACACAACTCAAATCTGCAGATTGCATTACCATCAAAGAATGTGATGACCTTTGCAGCAAAGTTTAAAACCCAATTTATTCCCTGTGCTATTCTAGCCATCCCTAACTCTACCTTTAGAAAGTGTGGCGTCATTTTACATCGCTGTTTAACATCGTCATTTCAGATTTGTTTGTTCAGAAACCTTTGAAGACACAGAGGCCTCACGTTCAAGGTTAAAACCAATATAAAGAAGAGCTGTTGCATGATGAGCAGTAGCTCTGACTGGGTCTGGAACTAACAAGACTAGATCATGACTGCAGTCCCCAGGAGAAGCTGCAGGTCTCTGGGGTAGTGCTGAGAAATGGAGCCCTGGAGTCATGGTGAGCGAGCTGGACTCTTTGAAGCTGGATTAGCTCAGGTGAATCAAAGGCAAATGTGCCTCCCTTCTGCCCACTTGAGCTCTAGTAGCTGGTAATTCATCTTCCTGTTTTTGACATTTGGCACTCCAAAAGTTTGGGTCAGGAGGGGAAGAGGCAGACGGTTTTCTGTACAGATGTCTTGGTGTGTGTTAAAGTGTACAGCAGAATGGCCTTTTCATCGTTTGTTCTCTCTCCTCTCAGTCTTCATGCTGCGGTGGCATTCTCTGTTTGCAGGGGGCAGAAATATTGACAATTATATTTTATTTTATCCTACACTTTCCTTCATTTGTTCGTGTGCTGATTTGTTTTTTACAGTTTGTACAATGCTGTAAATCCTATAAAGTGTTATAGCGAGAAACCTTTTTAATTTGTCTTAAATATATACCGTCTATGTATATACTCTTACCGGCCACTTTATTAGGTACACCTTTCTAGTACCATGTTGGACCCTCATTTCCAATTTTGGTGAGCCTGTGTGAATTGTAGCCTCGGTTTCCTGTTCATAGCTGACAAGAGTGGCACCCAGTGTGGTCTTTTGCTGCTGTAGCCCATTTGCCTTAAGGTTGGACGTGTTGTGCGTTCAGAGATGCTCTTCTGCATACCTCTGTTGTAATGGCTGGTTATTTGAGTTATTGTTGCCTTTCTATCAGCTCAAAACAGTCTGGCCATTCTCCTCTGACCCCTGGGATTAACAAAGAAGGCATTTGCACTCAAAGAACTGCCACTCACTGGATATTTTCTCTTTTTCAGACCGTTCTCTGCAAACCTTAGAGATGGTTGTGCGTGACAATCCCAGGAGATCAGTATTTTCTGAAATACTCAGAATACTAACAACCATGCCACATTCAGGGCTCTATTTTGATGATACAGGCATAAAGTCCAAAGTGAATCCACTTTTGCTATTTTGACGATGGTTAAATCGTCTAAATGGTTAAAGTGTTTTTTTTTATTATTATTTATTTATGTAAAGAATAATAATTTTTGTAATATTTTATTCCTGTAATTCTTTTTCATCATACGATATGAAGATATTTGTGTTTTGCTATACATCTTGTGTGTTTTAAGCAATGTTTAAGCGAGGCCCACAACTAATGCTCTCTGCGCTGGACCTCCTTAGACCTCCTCTCAGCTGGTCTATTGAACAGTCTATTTTAGCAGCAGATCTTGATCATGTTTACAAACCTAAATGCATTGAGTTGCTGCAATGTGATTGGCTGATAAGAAACTTGTTTTACCGAGCAAGTGGACATGTGTACCTAATAAAGTGGTGAGTTAATGTATATGTGTGTGTGTGTATGTGTGTGTATATAAAAATTTTCAGTATACTTTACTGCTGTTTATTACACTTTGATGTTACTTTCAAGATCAGATCAGATGATCCATGTGACAACAAGTCACATTTATTTTTCATGCTTGGAAATTTTTTCATCTTATTATTTTCATTAATTGATCATTATTCCTGTTGTGTAGATCATAACCGCTACTATGGAAACCCGCATGTAGGATGCAAAGGAATGAGAGTGAACAATGAGTACAGTGACCAATGACAAGCAGCAGAAGAATCATTGTAAATGAGGTATGTGCTCTTTTATACTTTTCTACAGCGCATGAATACACCAAACTGTAAAGAATCCAAACACTTTCTTCTGACTGGCTGTGATCATCCTGCATTTTTGGTTTTAGCATGATTTTTTTCCTAATAGGATTAATTTTATCACATTGTGCATATTAGGTTACCAAACCAACTGAAATATATTTTCATTATTGTTTCCATTACAATTGTAACGGAACAACTCTGGAATCTAGCAGTGTAGCAAAGTGAATACCGCAATTGATATAACAATATTGACCCTAATAACACATGGCATAGCCTGATAACCAAAAGCTTCATGGGAATTATCTATAATTGTTGATGCAACCATGTTCAGTACGTCAACATAATCACGACTTGAGGGGCATGTTCTGTTTTACAGTGCTTTGCGTTGGAATGCAGTCACAATATGGCCCCCAGGGAATGACAGTCACTTGATAATGCATTTTTGTCTAGAGCGGGACATTTTTCATGCACATGTTAAAAGCATCTTAGACGTTCACAAACTCTGATGGATTGGTAATGGAATGAAAAGGTGCGATGGTTCTTCATGATTCTCATCAGCTGGCGTAGGTTGTGTTCTCACCTACAGTGGAAGGTGGTGAATTTTCATTAGATGAGATCACAGATGAAGAGGCTCTCAAATGCATAGTTCATTTACACAGGCATCAGGCATTAGTCTCTAATGGAGTCCTGCAGTGTCAGGCAGTTTGCACACCCACAGACTGACATGCATATATATATATATATATATATATATATATATATATATATATATATATATATATATATATATATATATATATATATATATGCGCACACAGTAAGCCTTCAAAAATTATAAACAATTCAAGTTATATGCCATGCAACATTTTGAACATGTCTAATATGCCAGCTCTAATAGTGCAGACTTATTAAACAGTACAAGCCAGTCTATAGCTGCGTCTCAAATGGCACACTATACACTCATGCACTATGTACTTATGCACTTACACACTCAACAGTATACTATATGTATGTCGTTTCAAATGGAGCACTAATGTTTTTTTACTAAGCGGAAATTCAAATTGTTTCCCTGATGACGTTTGATGGTTGCCAAATCAGTGAAATAAATGACCAAACTATCAAATAATACCTGCCCAGAGTATAACCGCATTCACCACCAGGAGGCGCTATAATCACTTTTGTAGGAGAATTTTGCTTTAACCATCCAAAATAAATAAAGTTATCCAACATGTGCGCCCGATGGCCCCGCCCCTTCCACTATGTGAGCAAAGCTGCGTTCGTTGAGTGCATGAAGTGTCCATCATTACACACTTCTGTTTACCGCCTGAATAAGTGCATCCTCCGGGTAATTAAAGTGCACTTATTATTATTAGAGTTTTCAGAGTGAAAGGCACTACTTACACTCCTTATGCTACAAATGACGTAGAATAGTGCAGAAGTTTGCAATTTGATATGCAGCTAAAGTACTGGAACATGTTTCAGAACCATGGACAGCTCCTTCCATAGTAAACACTGCAATACTCAGACTTCAAGCTGATGCCTTAACGCACAATGAAATCTAAATGTACTCTTCTTATTTTAGATGTATACAGCAGTGCTTGTTATAAATAATGTATATGTACACTTCATTATTTTGTAACAAAGAATTTGCCCTCAGAATATTATATA
The DNA here is from genome assembly GCF_052040795.2 of Danio rerio. Lineage (NCBI taxonomy): Eukaryota > Metazoa > Chordata > Actinopteri > Cypriniformes > Danionidae > Danio > Danio rerio. The sequence goes on from NC_141034.1 coordinate 42,628,575, forward strand.
ATAACTATCTCTTGCCCCTTGAAATGATTTTTCTTCACTTCTGATCACATGGAATGCCTTTACAGAGGGGCTATCATGGTGTGACTTATTCAACGTAGGCTCATTCTGAAAACGTAGCCCTATACACTTGTCTGGAGATCACAATTTATGTAGCCAGAGGAACATACAGTATGGCTGCATTTTGTCTTTATAACAAACTTTCTGGGGCGGTATGAGTGCGTTTCATTTTGTGCTACTAACTGACTGCTAACCTCCATGTGGATGGCTTTTCCGCTGTTACCAATTTGTCTATGTCGGAATTAAGACGTAGAGCAGAGTGACCATGATGACTAGGTTCTACTCCAGTGAAGAACGGTTCCAGAAAAACAAAAACAAAAGCCAAAAAAATAAAACAAATAAGTAAATAACAGGGTGAGAATGGAGTAAAATCTAAAAATGTGGTAAAAATCAGGCTGCTGTGAGGGCTTTCTTTTTCTAGATTGCATTTCAAGTGGGTGGGCGCTGTTCAATCAGGGCTTTTTAAAACACTATTGGCTTGGTTTAGGGAATGTGGTGGGTTAGTGAATCGGTTAGGTGGTCAGTCAACAGTGGCCTGGTGGATTTACATGAGAAGAGTAGGCGCGGATGGCACTCGCAAGATGTATTTAGCGCTCTCCAGAAATGTATATATTGGGCTATGTAATCAGAATGAGCCTGACTTATTTCTACTCTGCCTTCACCCATTCGTCAATCTTCTTTCATTTTGTCAAAAACATCCTGTTTCCAACAATACAGTTGATTCCCAAAGGACAATATCATGCAGTTCATATCATGCTTTTTTTTTTTTTTTTTTTTCAAATTTCAGGACAGTTTGTACATCACATTAAAGAAAAAATGACAATCTAAACTTCCTTTTCATGGCAACTTTAACCAACTTTAACCAATTTTTTATCTTAGCTTCTATGGATTTATAGATTGTTGTTCTGTGAAATGTGGAGGTTGTGGTTAATGTCTGTACTAACATTATGCAACTACAGATTTGTTGGCTATCTATCTATTACACTAAAACTCCTGTTCCAGCACATGCCAGTGGGCTCCACTTTATTGAGTTCTGGTGACTGTGGTGGCCATTTGAGTGTAGTGAACTTATTGTCATGTTCAAGAAACCAATCTGAGGTGGTTTGAGCTTTTGTGACTTAGCACATGATGGGAATTCTGTGATTATTAAGGAGTTGATATGGTCAGCAACAATAGTTGGGAAGGTTGTGGCATTTAAATGATGAAGAAAATATTACCCACATCATTATACCACCACCAGTAGTCTAAACCAAGGGGTGACTCGTGACTGCCACTATCCTCAAAGATGGTTATTCATTTATGAACATTGTTTGCAGCAGGGTACACACACACACACACACACACACACACACACACACCAATATGCTTGCAAAAACAAGAGTTTATTGACAACACACAAAAAAAAAACAGTTTAACAACCGTATCATTTTCATAGTAGTTTATTCACTCAACACTAACCTGATATTTTCAGACCAGAGCAAGCTTAATTTTCACATTTTGTGCCACATTGTTTAAATAGCAAATCCATTTGCGCCACTTTGTGGACTCATGGGTATGCTAGTCTATAAAGGAGGTGTGTTAGGCGTATTGTTGGCGCATTGCTATTTGGAGTAACTAAAATCGACAACGCCATTGACCAGCAAAAATTCAACACAGAGCACGTAACTGATACCCCATGGAGGTCCAACTGCTCACACATCCCTTAATACACACAGGATGTACAGCAATACACAAATATCTTTACATATGAAAAAATTGAAGGATTAAAATGTTACAAAAGTTATTATTTTCCACATACTGTAAAAAAAAAAAAAAAAAAAAAAAAAAAAAAAAAACACTGCTTCCATGCCTTCTTCACCTCAGGGGGCTTTTTCAGTTCATTCATAATAATTTGGAATTGTAAAATGTTCCTATTATCAGCAGTATTATTTATTATATGCAAATTTATATTTTCTTAATAAAAACAAGTTTAGATTTGTCCAGCTGTTTGGTTTTGGAGATGTATACATCATCATGTGGGGCATAAGAACAGGATGTGTGTGTAACCTTTTTTTTTTGTTTTTGTTTTGACCACACTTCGTTATTATGTTCATTTATTTGTTTGCTGGAAATTAGAATTAAATTATTTGGAAATAGTTAAAAATAATCTTTGTGATTAACAAACAAAACACTATGGATGGATGTACACTAATGGATGTCTTCAGTGGAGTGCGTACAACACCGTTTCCCTATCCATAAATGTAAAGGAGTACATGAAAGGGTAAAAGTAAAGAGGAAATAAACAGGCTGAATGGAGAAGGCTTGTACTTTATCCTCATGAGATGGTCTGTTTAACTCTTTCCTCACTGGTGAAGTGTTCAGTTTTTCCTCTTACCATGTCTGCCATGTAAATAACAAATGCACCATGGTGTGACACAACTGACTCTTAAAGGGAATGGAAGATGATACTCTGATTGATTTAATACACGTTACGTTCAAAACACACTTATAACTCATTAAGAGAATAAGCTTAACTCTGTTAGACCATGCGCCAGGACAAACACTGTATTTTTTTGTTCTTAAAATGGCAAAAGTGCATTCGGACATGGCCTTAATGCTTTTGCACCATGCACTTTAGACTTTGCATCTAGATCGTTAAAATAGAGCCCAAAGAGTTTATCCAAAAAACAAAGATAATTTCAAGAATGTTGGAAACCTGTAACCATTAGTAAGCATAGTAGCAAAGGCAAGTACTATAAATACGAAGACTACTTCATACTCGTTTCCAACATTCTTCAATATATTTTCATTGTGTTCAACACAACCAAAATAATACTAATAATAAAAGACTCAAACTGCTTTGGAGCATGTCTAGGTTGAGTAAATGGCAGAATTGTTATTATCACTTTAATGTTGCTTTTCTATCTAGATTGAACCAGTCTGGCCATTCTTTTTTGAGCTCTGGCATTAACCAGGCACTTTTGTTATAAGTACTTAAATTTACATTAGTCACTTGATGTTCTCTTTAAATCGTAGAGATGATTGAGCATAAAAAACATAGTAGACCAGCCTTTTTGACACTAACAGACTTTTTTATCCATCCTGAGGGTCAGTTTTGAGTTTCACCACAATGTCATGACAACAAAATGCATGTACAGTATGAGTTGCTGCTGTGATTGAGTAATTAGTGCTAATTAGTTATTTGCTTTAACAAATAGTTGAATGAATGTATCTAATAAAGCAGACTGTGAACGTACATGTACTAGTGAAGCAGAGAGTAATATTTTGACTGCACATATGCACGTTGTTTACAGCCTTTTTTGTTGATTTGACGGTGAATAAATACCAGAAGCCATTTTCTCGATATTTTGAAGGATGTTGGAAAGCTGTAACCATCGATATCTATAGGAGCAAAGACAAATACTTTGAATATGAAGATGAATACTTGTTTCCAACATTCTTCAACGTATCTCCATTTGTGGAGCCAAAAAAACTCAAACTGCTTTGGAGCATGTCAAGGGTTGCAAATGACAAAACTGTCATCTTTGAGTGAACAAACTCATTAATGTTGCCTTTCTATCTATCTCGAACCAGTTTGACCATTGTCTTCTGAGCTCTGGTATCAACCAAGAATATGAGTACATTTACAATACTCACTTGATGTTCTCTTTAAATCTTAGGCAAGGCAAGGCAAGGCAAGGCAAGGCAAGTTTATTTATATAGCACATTTCATACACAGTGGCAATTCAAAGTGCTTTACATAAACAGGAATAAAAAAGACAAGTTTAGGAAAATAAAATGCAGACAATAAAAATGAATAAAAACAGATAAAAACAAATTAAAATGAGTTAAAATAGGTTATAAAAGAATGAAAAAGCAAACGAAAAACATAATAGTGCGATCTGTCGGACGCAGCACAGAGAAGATTGTGCATGTAAAACATAGTAGGCCAGCCTTTCTGACACTAACAAACATTTCCAGTAGAATCACCTTTCATACCCATTCTGATGGTCAGTTTAAGTTTCACCACAATGTCTTGACAACAAAATTCATATATGCATGTGTTGCTGCAATGTCATTGGGTAAATTAGTTATTTGCTTTAACAAATAGATGAATAGATGTATCTAATAAAGCAGCATGTGAATGTACATGTACAAGAGAAGCATAGAGCAATATTTTATCTTTACATGTGCAAGTTGTTTACAGCCCTTTGTGTTGATTCGACACCGAATGAATATCAGATGAAGCCATTTTCTGGAGTTCTGTTTACATTATGGCTTTGCGTAATGGCAAAGCAATTATAATGTGTAATTACTCAGCAATAGTTTCCTGTATTGTGAAAGTTTGCTCGCCCATTACCTTTTTACTGAACCATTCAGAATTGGTTTGATTTTCAATTTCAGATTGATTGCATTTCTCACACAGCAAATTGTACTCTGCCATTATCCTAATAATGGCTAATTGCATTTTAAATATGCGATAGATTATAAATTCATATAATGAGGTCTGGCAGTTCATTTGCGTCATAAATCTTTGTCAAGGTAATTTGTGTATGTAATAATACTTGAGCTTGTGGGCTACTAAATTAATTAAAATCGATTGGGCCAAAAACATAAATCAAGCTAATATATTTTCTAATTACAGGTTGTCACCTTTTGTGTTTCAGGTAGCTATTTGTCAAGTGGTTGTTAAAGTGGTTTGCGAGTGCGCGCATGTGTGTGTGTGTGTGTGTGTGTCTGCTCATATACTCAACAGGCTTTGAAAATTAATCAAAGGTAGCGACGTTCCCGCACTGTGCAGGCCGATTAGTGCTTCGAGTGTGTAAGCCTGCACACAAACAGGTACACCTTGCACTCAAATGGATATGACTATAAATTGATTTCCTACTGTTAATTGGTCCAAAATATAACAGGCCCGAGATGCACTTCCTCTAAAGATTGCGAGATCACTCATCCATTTACACTTCGGGCTGCTCCACTGACCTGCTGTAATGTACAGGATGTGCGTTCATCTGAGAGCACTAGGACTCGTTTGCTCCACCTAATCTGATTTGTGTAGCAGGATTGATTACAATGTAATGTCTGTTTCTCTGGGTTAATGTATTAATGTAGCCAGCTCTTTGACTGCCTCAGTTCCAGACAGACACTAGGGTATCGATTTATGCCTTTTCTTGTCTAATTACTGGGGCGGAGAGCTGTACGACAGGCTGTTGGGAAACCTTACCGAACTGCACTCAGCCGAGCTTGAAAATTACATCCATAAATGCAACTCTTTTCACTCAATTGTTTTCAGAGCACAAGCCGTGATGGCTTTGCAATAATGAGGTTATGGGCTTTAGCAACTCTGGGAGAAATTAAGAGCGATTTGTCTTTGGAAGGTTTCAACCTCTAATTGAGCTACGGAGACTTCAGGATGATTATGCAAGAACGACTGTAACATCATCGCTGCGTCTCCTTCCGTGATCATGCAAACGGAATTAGAGTTCGCTCTTTACCTTTTCTTGGCCTCGTTCGACGTAATAGCAGGAGATGGCAAGGTTTCAAATGAAGAGTTTATGTTTAGCAAGCGGAAGCCGAGGTACTGTATGAGAGATACTGTTTCCCAATATTGATCTCCGTGCTCTTATTCCAAACGGACCTAAGGGATCAGAACACACAGACAGCGTCATTAAACGACAGTGGGATTGCATAGGTCAAGCCTGTGTCTGTATGTGTGTGCTCACACTGGCGTATATCAAGGCGGATAATCCCTCATAAAGTACCTATCCAAACTTCAGATTGCCCTTCACATCTGACGGCTTCTGTTCTGTTCAGCAACTGTGTAGAAGAAAAAGTAACATAAGAGAGAACAAGTAAGAGGAAATGGAGAGAGAGGACTGGAAAAGAGAGAAACTCTCTGTAGAGAGAGAGAGAGAGGGGGGAAACAGAGAGTAACTCCCTGTCTGCAGTGCCATCTAGTGGCTATATAAATATCCAAAAGTGCACCACAGAGAAGGCTCTCTTGCTGTTCTTTACTCCAGCTGCATTGTTGAGGCTTGTTGTGTAACTTGTCGAACTTCTGCTCATTTTCTAGCCAATTTCCCCAATGCCATTCTGGGGACGGATTGGGCAAATCACAACAGACATGAAAGCCTCCCTTGTTGCCATCCCCATCCTTCTTCTCCGCAGGATTCCTGTGATTTCATCATCTACATGTTTTCACCAACCCTCCCGCATTCGGATTATGCCTCTTCCCATCGGGGGACACCCGAGAACTGCGAACACGGGTTGGGAGATAAAGGAGGAAATAGAGCGAGAACAGACAGGAGAGGCATGATTGCCTTGGGAACAACAGGAAAAAGCAGACGGTGGCATGGTGAGGAGGTGATAGTGTCCGATGGCCTCTTGGTACTCCTCAGATGCTGATAGACCCAGGAGCCGGTGGCAAGGCGTATGCGTGATGCGTGTCCCCTGGCATCGTCTCACGGTGGCCCTCTCTCTCTCTCTCTCGCTCTCTCCTTGGCAGCACCCAGAATCCTCCAGGATTAATCACACCCTGGTTGCATGGCATCTGTCGCCCCCAGCTTGGCCAACTGCACAGCATGACATGATTAAACGTCCCCAGGCATGGAGCTCGAGCGGCGGAGAGCGACTCTCCAGTCCAAGCAGCCTCAGATCGCTCACTCAGAGCTGGGATGGAGATGCTCTACGCCTACCAGCTCCCTGATATCCAACTTAAAAAGGAATGAGAGCGAGATCAAATCAGTGCACTGAATTTAGTGTTTGAACAACGGTTGTTTTTCTGTTCACGCTTTGTATCTTTTTTTCTTTTATTATTTAGACTTTGTTCTTTGGTTTTCCCTCTTGTCTTTGTCTTGTTTAATGAAGTCTTCCAATATAACGTAGACGCCTCTTTTGACTGTAGTACTTTTGATTCAGCTAAATAAAGTCTGAGATTCAGAAAGAGAATAAAAGCTGAACGACAGGGCAAGGTTATCTAACACCATCTTCTTGACCTTGGCTGGAAAATAGTGTTTCTTTTCTGCTTGATCTGGTCAAATATCTAAATCACGCAATTGTTTTGAATGCAACGACTTCAGTAAACTGACAGTTTGATTTGCTGTGTCTTCAGAAATGATGCTCTTTTGAGGACCTCATTGGAGACCTCATTGATATCTATAGTAGATCCATAGTTATCCATTTTTTTTTTGTGTGAAATTTCAATGTGAGAAGAATGTCTGAGAGCACTGTGCCACCAATAGGAAAACTACTTCATTCTCCTGCTTTATGGGTGCAGAACCAGAGCAGATATTAATAATTCAGCAAGTTTAAGTTCAGTTAAAATATGCATTCTAATTGGGCCTAAGTGTAGGCACTCGATACTAAGTAGGTCTGCTGCCATTTTTTTCCCCCTACCCTGACATATTTGATAAGCTTGATCCAGTTTTATCATGTTGAAAAATATATCTTAACTCTACTGGTGATTAAAAAAAAATCTGGCATCAACAATCTCAAGTGTTATTTGTTTAATGACACATTTAATTTGTGCATGATGCCAAAGGAAAAACATTAAATTAAATGGTAGACTAAGATGTTTGTGAGTAATTCAAAGGTGCCTATGTTTTTATTTATTTTTAGTTTTTCTGCTGCTCATCTTCATTGCATTGCAGCATGTGTTTGTTTTGAATATTTTTCATATGAAATGTGTAAGGGTCCATCTATTAGTCCTATGTTGGAACTAACAGCATAGTTGAAATATTGTTATTTGTTAAAATTTATTTTAATTAATTTCCAACTCCTAATTTTATCTGACTCCAATTTATAATAACTTAAATTTAGATTCATTAAATTCAAGCTGATCACCTAGGTTGTGATTTGGTCTAATTTAGATTGATTAACCTAATAAATCATCATTTTCAGTTGATAGTTCATCGTTTACACAAAGTTGCTTAGTCAGTATGCTGGCCAGTTACATCTGCTCACGGACACAACCTTGGCAGTTCTGGTTCTTAGATAGAGGATAAAACTGTAAACTAATTTCATTTAAGTATTATTAGGCCACCCCATGCTTGCTCATTCATAAAGAAAGTTTGATTTAGCCACTAGATTACATCATAAGTCAGTGATTGTCAGAAATGAACAGATCTCTAATACTGTGCCTATGCTCCATCCATTAGGCCTAAGTGTATAAGTAATCCTGGTCATAGGCTGCGGAAACATCAGCCTAAACAATCTACTAGATGCAAAGATTTCAGGAGATATTAGAGTTAAACAGAAATTTTACATTTATTTGTCAGGCAAAGATTTTCCATTCCAATTCACATAATTAAACAAAATAAGCCAATTCAGATTGTACAACATAAATTACTCAGATACATTTAGAAGTTAGATTTGACTGTGTAGAAGTATGTTGCAGCATATGAGCCTTGATGCAGAGCTCAGGGACACTGCAACATGGTATCCTGACTACAGAATCCCACAGACACTTCTGCACTTTTCCCCTAAATACTCAAATCACAATAAATTCAAGACAATAAAAGCTACACAAAGACCCGTACGTGGTTGTGAGTTGATGTGAAGACCATTTTCCCTAGATTGAAGCATCTGGAAAAGATCTTATCAAAGCCAAAACCCAAATTAACAGATATAAGGGAGATTGAAAAAAAAATAGTGAAATTAAGACCACTTTACCAATCACAAACATGAATATAGAGCCACAAGATGTACCATATTAAAAACTTGCACATTCTCGATGGATTGTAAGTGTGCAAAGATGCATTATCAAGACAGTTGAACAATTGGTTTCCTAGTTGATCTTCTTCTCAGATTAGAAAGTTTATTGTTTTAGTGTCTGACAAGTCTTGTGGTTGTGTCTAATGAAATTCCATAACAGAGTTTGATATTATGGAGAGATTTAGCCATTCTTACAAATGTAAGTCAGTGAACTGTATTTTGGACAAGATTTTGAGATTTAGATTTAATAAAAATGAAATAAATTCAAAGTCTTTTAAGTTTATCAGTATTGCATTTATTTGATGAACTATCATCTCACTTTCTATTTTCACACATCTTAAATGTTTATTTTATTGATCGTTAGAATAGCAATCTTTCTGAAATAATTATAATATGCTGATTTTCTGCTCAATAAACTTCTTATTAGAATTATATGTTCCAAAAATAAAAAATAAAAAAATGTAGCCAGAGCTACGTATGGCTGCATTTAGTCTTTAAAACGAATACTACACGATGGCATGATGCTCCCCGTGACATCAGCTAATCAGTTTTGGCCAATGCAAACAATCTTTTTTAATTTTGCTACTTGTTCAACCCACTTAAGTAAAATGAGCTTAAACAACACAATTCTTGAGATTTTTTGGGACAACTTATTTTATGTTTAATCCACTTAAATGTGTTGACTTATTTGATTTGTGTTGGGACAACCTGAATGAATAGTGTGGAACCCTGCATTTTTCACAGTGCAGTTTGGTATATTTACCTTCGGCCCACAGTTCTCAATCAAATTTGGTTTTTGGCCCTTTATAACACAAAGTTTGGGCACCCCTGCTCTACATTATCATTATTGTTTTTATTTAAATGGTACAATTTTCACTAAGGAAAGTAGAATGTGCTGGCCAGTTTGTTATTTATAATTTGCCTAAATGACAATAGGCTTGTTTTTAAAATGGAAATAAAATCATAGATATTTTTCTAACAATACATGATGTAATACATTTGTATTTTAAAAATAATCATTAATTTACATTTCTTTATTTTTAGTAAATATTTTTGGTAGCCTACATAAAAAAGTGTGGTTATGATAACCATTCAACAAGCTAATTCAGCCAAAAATAGTGCTTAAAATGTATTTAAATCTCATAATTAAATAGAAAATGAGGCGTATAATTTGCAAAAAAGGTCCACTGTTTAGAAAAAAAGAACCACCCCTTTCAACGAGTTGGCTACGGGCCTAGTATGTCCTACAATTTAAAGGGCCACAAACCCCCCCTGTCTCAGCACAGTGTTTTCACAACTCTAGTTTTAAAAAAGTCAGAAACATGGATGAGTCCAGTTTCAAAAATCGAAGTTTCATTCTGGGCACATGCTGATTTTCACCGAGGCAAAACAAACACAGACAGAAGGGGAAAAGACAGTGACTGTTTACATGGACATTAGTCATCAAATTATTTGTCAAATTATTAATTTGTCGACTTTATCTGCAGTTTGGCACTTTCATTCAGGAACATTTCATGTACACCCCCATGACAAACAAGACATTGAATGTGAGGAACTGCCGGAGGAGTGTAGTTTTAATGGAATTTTATACACACGATTTATGGGAGAAAAAAAAACCTCTGCATTTCTCTGTAACTTAGATGTGCTTGGTAGCGTCAGTAAGCCATGTGTGTATAGACTATCCTGCCACATAATGCGGCGAAAATTCTACACAACAGAACACTGATCACACACTTACCAAATCTGTAGAGTCAGAACAATCAACACAAACTAGAACCGCGTCTTTTTTTAAAAGAAGAAGAGCAGCAAATCCGGACTTCACCATTTCCAGATGCGAAAAGCTCTCTGGTAAAAAATGTCCTTTACAAATGTATTTTTGTATTCCACATGTGAGTCCGGCTGTGCCCTCATAGCGGGGAATTGAAAACAAAACCTTCATTGCAGCACATTTATAATCACAACACTGATGACCCATGTCTCCAAACAATTCTTCTTCTTTCACTTGTTTTAATTACTGTTGGCAACACAACATAGCGTCTCTCTGCTGTCTGAACACTGTAATAGATAAAAACAGCGATCTTCATAGCGATATCTTGCATATTAATGAAGTTGCACCTCATACACTATAGAGCGTGCTGATTGGTTCAAACCAAGTCTTTCTCATGAATTATGGCTGAAAGCTCAAAGACGTTATGTTGTACTTACCGGTACAGACATACAGTACAGTCTACACGCTGTAATTTACACGATGATCCAATTAATAAATTGGAAATAAATAGTGTTTTTAGCTGCGTGGGACACATAAATGACTGTCAGCATCTCAAAAATGTGTTTTAGTGTTTCCCTTAAAGCACAAAACCTGACAAACGTCTCATAATAAAAGCATCTAAACAATGGCTTTATATCGAGTAACCATAGTAAAGTAAATGGTATAATTGTAACAGTTATAATAATGCAATGATCAACACCCAAAGTATAAGATCTACTAGTGGTCACATAACCACTGTGGGTGTGCAGTGCATTGTTTCTTTAATAATTCAACTGCCTGCTTTAAATAATTGTTATTATGAGCAGTATGAATCAGATTCATTAACACCAGAACAAATGCAAGACTATGAATCTGTTGCAGCTAAATCCGGCCACATACTTTTTCATGGACAGCTTCAATTCCACATCGAATAAGGGAGAACAGATAGAGAAACCCTTGGACATGCATGTTTAATAGGAAGTATGAGACTCCACTGCCATGGCAATGCAGTCAGTGTCTGACTATTGGACTTCTTATTGATCAAAGAGCAGAGGGTCATAGGAATAAATAATACAGATCATTATACTTTCAGTCTCCCTCTCTCCTCGCCCCTCTTTGGAGTGACTACGCACACACACAAAAACGAGCATACTTGAATACGCATACGGATGTGCTCAAGGGTGAAAACGGAAGTCCACAATTATCCTGTGACGAATGAAACGCTACTGAATGTTGATTTACTCACGCATATAAGCACACATGCACACATTTGTGAGTGTAATAGTAGGTGTGGAGCGATAGTCTGTCTCTCTGGAGTGGTCTGCAAGCTTTGATCCCACTGTCATCAGTACATTTCTCCTCACGGCTCGCTGAAATAATACATAGCAGTCAGACCAACACAGCAACTGTGCTTTGTTGCCATGGCAATCGCAAAGAAACTAATTATTACCTGGCAGGGTGGAGATAAGGATGTGTGTGTGTCTGTGTAGTGTGTGTTTGAGAGAAGCGATAGAATGTAAGCGAAAGAAAATGAGCAGATATAGAGGCGGCCAAGCAGAGGATGAGAACAGTATACAAAGACTCACTCGTAACCGAATGGAAAGGCTTTCTTGAAAGATTAAGGCGGCCCATGCACTGCCTGCGGGGCACGATGCCTCTGGCCTTCCCTCACCTGCTGAGCGAACACACCAGCAGATCAAGAGCAGCTATAGACTCATGCTAAAGAGATAAACGGAAATGTGAGAGTGAGCGGAAACCGACCGAGAGAGGCTACTGTTCAAGTATGTTTGGAAAAAAAAAAATGGAAACAAGGTAATGCCAGCCTATCCTAAGAAGCATGTGGATTATCAGTCAACTCTTGTGGACATGTTTTGGACTGTTTAGTAGCTCAAACTGTAATGGCAAAATGTTTGTTGCAGTTAAAATAATTGGTTTACAGAATTATACTAAACATTTTAGGTGATGTGCTGCATTTAATGGGGTTGTATGGAAAATTCAGAAACCGTTGGTAAATGAACTGTTAAGTAAACTCATGCACACATTACATACAAGAAATTAAACATGATTCAGTGACAAAATAATGAGTAGGGACTATTTGTGGACTGCAATACATGAAGGGGCGTAACATGTAGCACGTTTTAGGTGTAACTTCAAGTTATGGAGACCCACATGTCAAAGCTATGTTGTCGGCAAGATGGTGCTATACATCAGTTATTAGTGTCTACACCTACCCCACACCTAAACCCAATCATCACAATTATTAATGTCTATACATGCCGCAACCCTAAACCCAACCATCATCATTATTACCATCTACCACAATCCTAAACCCAACCATAGTCATTATTATGACTATCTACACCTTTTTCAAACCTAAACCCAACCATCAGTTATTAACAACTACACTTACCCCAATCATCAAAGTTATTAACGACTACACCTTCCCCAAACCTAAACCCAACCATCACAGTTATTTACGTCTACGTCCGTCTTTCTGATGAGACGTTAAACCAAAGTCTTGACTCTCTGTGGTCGTTAAAAATCCCAGGAAGTTCTTCGGGAAAAAAGTAGGGGTTTAACCACGGTATCCTGGCCAAATCTGCCCATTGGCATATCATCACTCTGTCTCCTCTCCACCAATCAGCTGGTGTGTGGCGTACGGTCTGGCGCAAAATGGCTGCCGTCGCGTCATCCAGGTGGATCCAGCACACTGGTGGTGGATGAGGAGATTCCTCCCCATTGTGTAAAGTGCTTTGAGTGCCTAGAAAAGTGCTATATAAATGTAAGGAATTCTTATTATTATTACCTACTCCAACCCTAAACCCAACCATCACAATTATTATCGTCTACACCTACTCCAACCCTAAACCTAACCATCACAGTTACCACAACCCTGAATCCAACCATCAGTTATTAGCATCCACACCTTCCTCAAACCTAAATCAACCATCACTGTTAATATCATCTACACCTTCCCCCAACCTAAACCAAACCATCATAGTTATTAACGTCTTTACCTTCCCCAAACCTTTAACACTAGAACTACTGAGACAGTCATTTTGACCATTTTTAAATTTTGATATGTAGTAACTTGTTTAAAATAAAAATAAAAAAACTCATATCTGTAATACCCTGACTTTTCCTAACTGTGTGTATATTTTTTTTTTCTCGAATATTGCTATTTTGTTAAAATTGCATAACACAAAAGACATCAGATTATTTTTACATTGAACTTCCGTTGCTGTCAAAATGGCCACATGCATGTCTGTGTACTTTACTTTTCTCCATGGCATTGTATATGTGTGCCTCTGTTGCCTAGCAACTTCCTGTCAACATAAACATAACGTTCAGATAGCAAAAACATAACTTTACTTCAGATATGTCTTTCAAAATATCATACTCAGTGCCATGGAAAAAAAACCTTGCTTTTCCACTTGTGAAGTGAAAGTGAAGTGTGCATTGTCATGCCTGGTCTAGTAACTCATACACATTCATAGGCTGTATTTTGAAAAATATCACATTTTTAGGGTAATGATTAACTCTAAGCCTAATTCTAATATCTCAATAGAAGCTTTAAATGTAAACATGATGTGACTGTAAACCCTGAATGTAATCTATGACGTCTGAAATGTTAACAGTCAAAATGACCACTATGTCGGCACCAGTGGTGTAGTGGTTAGTGCGTTGACACGACTTGAGTTTGATTCTGCCTTGCAGTCCAATGCCGATCATTCCCCTCTCTCTGCTCCCCATGCTTTCCTGTCAATTCTCTACTGTCCTATCAAATAAAGGGGAAAACCCCTAAAAAATGACCAGTATGGCCATTCTCGTATTTATAGTATATTTTAGTTTGTGTCAAAAGATCTATTAGAGCAAGTCTACAGTAGATTCATTAATTTCAATGATCCAGTCAGAGCAAGTTCACAGTTTACACTGATTCAAATGGTCCATTCAGAGCATGTCATGGCTTATAAAGTAATGGCATATCTAAATATTTTCATTAATGACCAGAATAGTTATCTCAATATTGACCATTTAGGGTAGTGTATTATATTATAACATATACAGCTGAAGACAGAATTATTAGCCCACCTAAAATTATTAGCCCACTGTATATTTTTCCCCAATTTCTGCTTAATAGAATGAAGATTTTTTTAAACGCATTTCAAAGCATAATAGATTTAAAAACAAATTTCTTATATCTTTATCGCCACTATGACAGTGCATAATATTTTACAAGATATTTTTCAAGACACTTCTATACAGCTTAAAGTGCAATTTAAAGGCTTAACTAGGTTAATTAGTTTATTTGAGCAAGTTAGGCTAATTGGACAAATCATTGCATAATAATGGTTTGTTCTGTAAACCTTTAAAATATATATATATTGTTTGAGGGAGCTAATAAATTTGACCTTAACGTTGGTATTTTAAAAAAAATTAAACTCTAAAAATTAAATTCTAGCTGAAATAAAACAAATAAGACTTTCACCTGAAGAAAAAAAAACTAAAAAATTCCTTGCTCTTCAAAACATGATTTGGGAAACATTTGAAATAAAGAAAAAAAAACAATCACAGCATGACTAATAATTTTGAGTTCATCTGTATTTGAGTCTATAGACCTGACTATAAACTACTATATTTGACATTCAACAACCAACAGGCTTTCACAGACATCCCAAGAAGTCATGTTTTTAATAAATTTTATTACAAGCTGTTCACACATTGGCAATGACAAAGCAATTAATGCATGACAATTTCTACACAAAGCCTCTCTAAGTAAGAGTGTTGCAGACTACAGTTCTGCAAACAAGAAATTAATATAGAGTAATTTTTATTTGTAGACACAATATGGCTAGTTACTTTGCTCGTCTTTGCTCTGCCAGCTTATTAAAGACGAATCTGTGTCAACAATTGCATGTGCCGCCTGTCTGGTACATGAACACACAAGCCATATAAACAGTAAAACACGGCTATATAGTAAATATTAGCAGGCCACTTCTTTATGACTTCTTTATGTCTGTTAATAGTTAATAATGCCTTTTACAACATTTTAGGACAAATACTTATCTTAAAGTTTTATTTTACTTTGCTTATTTTGTTTATTTTTAATTTTTTTATCGTATTTTATTAATATTTTATTTTATTTAGTTTTATTTGTTTTGTTTTGTTATTTTATTTTGTTATTTTATTTTGTTTTGCTTTTTGTTTTTGTTTTATTTTGTTTTATTTTTATTTTATTTTATTTCAATTTTTTTGTTATTTTGTTTTGTTTTTTGTTTTATTTTGTTTTATTTAGTTTTGTTTTATTTTTTTCTTATTTTATTTTGTTTAGTTTAGTTTTTAGTTTTATTTTTTGTTTTGTTTTAAATGTTTTCACTAGTGTTACAGTTTAAGTATTTATTGTTTGTCTGTTCAACTTAATTTTAAATTCAGACTTTTTTCCATATTTTTATATAATAATTTTGTTTACCAATCAGTTCATCCATGTATCCTTTTTTTATTTATTCATGTTTTTAATGATATTTTTATTATTAATTCAATTCCTCTAAACTTCACATGTGAAAGCATCCTATCTATGTATCGTATGATATGTTTCTATATATTTGTATCTACTTTCACTAACCATGCACCACACATAAGCAGGTATGTTGGATAATCAAACTCAGCCATTTTGTCAGCCATTTTGTTTGTCACTGTAGATGTCAGCCAGTATGAAGACTGTCAGCGCAGGGCAAACGGACCTCAAAAACTCTTGCCCTGTAATAGAACAGACCACAGAGCGTGGCAGAAGGAGACTGCCGTCCGTTTTGGGGGAATTGGGCAGTAATCCACAGGCACTCAGAACAATAAGCGCCCATGACCGGCATGATGGAGTCGATATCCAGAGCTCTGAGCTCATAAGCCCACAGACGCCAGTCCGCTGTGCACCGGAGCACAGAGCGAATCTCCCAAAGCATACAAAGCGCTCTCATACTGATACAGACACATACACAGATGCACAACATGCTCACTGAAGGGAAACCGGTTTTACACTTGCTGAAACTTATTTGAACAGGCCGGACACGCAAAACAAAAACAAGACATGAGAATAACAGAATATATGCATTCAAGGAGCAAGGCAGATTGTTTTTCAAGTTTTGACATGCAGGCTGTTGGGATATGCAGTACTTCGGCTGTTAACAAAATCAAAAGGCATATTAACTTGCTTCAAACTTTAATGAGACCGGCTGGCCAGACATACACTACATACTAAAATACTGAATGTGTAATTCCATGCAAATGATAGAAAATCTATTGGGATATCCAAGAACTTAATCTAAAAAGTGGTGTTTTAGACCTTATAGGCAAAACCTCTCTGACCTAAAATGTTTATACTTAATTTTATTTCATCCTGTCTCATTATTTTATTTTGGCTAAGTGACTTCTGAACCGGAATTTATCAAGAGTCTTCAAATTACTTATGTAATGTAATGCAATGTAATGTGTATTTAAATAGTGCATTTAAAGGCCATTAGGCCATACACCCTAAGCGCTTTACATTCATAGGGGGTCTCTCCACACCACTACCAGTGTGCAGCATCCACTTGGACGATGCAACGGCAGCCACAGGACAACGGTGCCAGAGCACTAACCACACACCAGCAATTGGAGGAGTGGAGAGACTGTGATAGAGCCAATTCAGTGGATAGGGTTGATTGGGAGGCCCTGATTGCAAGGGCCGATTGAGAGAATTTGGCTAGGACACAAGGGTTACACACCTGCTCTTTACGAGAAGTGCTATGGGATTTTTAATGACCACAGAGAGAGTCATGACCTTGGTTTAACGTCTCATCCGAAAGACGGCGCCCACTGACAACAATGGCAACCATTGTTTTAGGAACAATGCTAAAAATTTAGTTAAGATTAAAGAAAATAAATGCTGGATCAAAGCTGCACATAAAAGTTGCTAAGCATGCACCTCAGACTTAATTTAACTCTTTAAAGTACAAATGAAATTAAACTAACCATATGATTTTGTAAGCTTGCATTGCTAGTTGTATGGTCAACTATTCATCTGTGCATGTCATTAAGAAAAAAAAAAAAAAAAAAACATTGTTTGCCCTTGTATCTAAAATTAAAATGTGAAAAAGCACTTCCTGTTCATTTTCAGTTAAAGGGCCATAAAACCACACTCTCTTTCAGTTCAAGTGTACTACAGAATTATAAAAAAACAAAACAAAAAATAAATAAATAAAAATGCTCCAAAATGGGCGTGAGTGCTTTAAAAAGAGAGGGGAGGGGGTGTGGCCAGCAGAACAGGGGAAAAAGAGAGGAGTGAACAACTGTCAGTTGGCTCACAAAATTTAGACACAAACTTTGAGGAGACGCATGATTGTGAAATGTAAAGAAATAAACACTAAGTAATTTAATGCCCTGCTACATTTGTTATTTATAATTTCATATACACATAACCACAATTTGTTATGTCATCAAAAAGATAACCAAGTTTATATAAACACTAAATGTGGAGGACTCTCCTCCTCAATCACTGGATTTGAATGCAGACATAATGGATTACAGAGCAGGTCTCTTGCTCTGTCTTTTCCAACCATTAACCCTGCCGGTAATCTGGAGATTTCAATCATGGCGAACACAGCAGCATGGATATAGGCGACATGTCTGAATGGGAATATATATGTTTAAATATTTCCCAAATGATGTTTGACAGAGCAAGGAAATGTTCACAGCATGTCTGATAATATTTTTTTCTTTTAGAGAAAGTCTTATTTGTTTTATTTTGGCTAGAATAAAAGCAGTAACATTTTTATTTTAAATATTTTCAGGTCAAAATGATTAGCCCCTTTAAGCTATTTTTTTCCGATAGTCTAAAGAACAAACCATCATTATACAATAACTTGCCAAATTACTCTAACCTGCCTAGTTGACCTAATTAACCTAGTTAAGCCTTTAAATGTCACTTTAAGCTGTATAGAAGTGTCTTGAAAAATATCTAGTAAATTATTATTTACTTTCATCTTGGCAAAGATAAAATAAATCAGTTATTAAAAATTAGTTATTAAAACTATTATGTTTAGAAATGTGTTGAAAAAAACTACTCTCTGTTAAATGCAAATTGAGGACAAAAATAAACAGGGGGAGCTAATAATTGAAGGGGCTAATAATTCTGACTTTATCTCCCTATATATGCAGCAAAATGAACTAGGGCAACTAAAAAAAGTAAAAATGTACTGGTACAGTTGCCACAACTTCCCGCAAATCATTGCTTTCGGTATTTATGGTCGCACACTCAACCAGAGATGCATTTAATTTCTCAAGGGAAGCTTCACATGATGAATGACCGGTCCAGCTGCTATTTTTTTGCAAAAAAGAAAGTTTTTTTTCTGCACAGACTGTAAAAAATTTAAGAACTTTGTTGTCGTACCATCTGCTGAATGGATTCAAAAATAGTAAAACTTAATTGTTTAACTGTAAAATATTTCTGGTAATTATGTATTTTATTACTAGCAGGTGTAAGTTTCATGAATTCTCGGCACTAAAAACTGAAATGCCACTTTAAGAAACTTAATTAATACAATCCCTCCATTTTCAATACTTATGTACTATTTCAAGTTGTATTTTTTTGTTCTTTTTTTATTTTTTGGACTTTAGTTTAATTATACTATGCATTTGGTCTTATAATTGTGCCATTACTGAAGTAAAAAAAGTATATATACTGTATTTAACAACCACCAGTGTTCCTTCAGTAAAGTTTTTAGAGTTCTTTTTTTACCCTGTCTACAACCAAAAGTAAGTCGCACTGGTTTGAAACGAAGACAGATTTTTCATTATCAGGTGAAAATGTCATCAAAGCCAGATCTAAAAATGCCTTTCTGCTTTTAAATGAGCTTCAGTTGTTGAAGCATCCGGTTGGCAGAATCCGCTCGAACCATTCCGCGCAGAGGACCGAGAGCAACCAGCAATCAGCTCCAAGTTTGCACAGTTATTAAACTTTTAAAAAGCCTGTCGTCGAGGATGTTTTATACATGAAGCGTTTACAGCTGTAAGCCTCGACCTAGGTATGGCACTTATCAGAGAGCATAAATCACTCATTCCAGATTAAGTAATGTGGCACCTGATACTGATGAGCCAGACAGGCCAGCATGACAGCTGCTCTTTCTCACCACAGGGCACCTACTTCCCTTCAGATGTGTAAAGCTGTCTGTAATGACAGGAAAGGAGTGCATTTATTCTAGTAATGTGTCCGAGAAGTGCACTGATGAAAAGATTTCTCTGCTCGGGGTCTGTAGGCGCACAAAGGAACAAGAGACGGCGCGAGTAAAAATGGGCACTTTTAGCTGCTGCTATTTGCCCACCGTATCAAACGGCAGCAGACAGGTTTTACTCTCTCTGTATAAATTAACCTCCATTGAAAATGAGTTTGCTACTTATGCATGTAGCTATCCAAATTCAATTTTCTGTGGATAATTCTAATGTGGTGCACGCATAGCGAGAATATATTTGCATGCATACACAAGGAGAGGAGAAAGACCTGAATTGAGAACTCCAGTCGAGCTTATTACCCTCATGCCAAGAATGTGCCGGCTAGCAATTAATCATATTTTCGCTTCGGGTTAGAATACTGATTTTGATCTTTTGAGTGGGGTTGGGGGGAAGATTTTTCTTTTTTTTTTTTTTGTTATTCTTCGAACACAAAATCCCCCACTGTCAAGATAATGGCAGAACATGTAGTAGCTACCTGCACCTGTACACATGTCCACATGGTCTCACGACTTCGCTAAGATAAAGGCTAATTGGCTCACGGTGAACATTGCCTCATTGGCTCCATGTGACATAGGTGTCACTGTTGGAGGGAAATGAGCGTGAAACAAAGATGAACCTGCACTGTTTGTTAATATTAGCCCTTGTATGAAGTCTGTGCATGTGCGAGGGCATTCGATTCTGCTGTATCCTTCAATGAATAGACTGCGATAATCACCACGTC
This sequence comes from Danio rerio, assembly GCF_052040795.2. Classification (NCBI taxonomy): domain Eukaryota; kingdom Metazoa; phylum Chordata; class Actinopteri; order Cypriniformes; family Danionidae; genus Danio; species Danio rerio. The sequence goes on from NC_141034.1 coordinate 42,649,052, forward strand.
AAGCAGATGGGCATAGCTGTAATTAAAATGTTCAATTTTAAATGCGATAAGCATTGTGTTTTAATGGAAACTCGGAGGATCTCAGCATTTATAAATGATTCTCTCGGGAAGGACCTAATGTGTTCACATTAGATCATTATTACAATTACAGTTTCATGTCTAACATGTTCTTTGCACTCGTTAGTTGGTTGGAAGTCTACTGTACATACTGTAATTTTGTAAATGTGGATATTATTTCACCAGCTTTTTCTGGTAATGTAATTATGGGGAGGGAGTTAAGCTCGTTTAACAAAAGTATTTGGCAAAAATAGCATTAGCTATCATGTGTGCACACTCTTAACCCTCTACCGCATGGTGTTGCCAACATAATATTTATGTTCATTTCCCTGCCACTGTTTCTTTAAGACCAGTGATCTATTTTTTTTTTTTTTTTGAAAGACAAGACCCTAATAGCCAATTATGTGCTTTGGTTAGGTCACATAACATGCAGTGTTTTTCTGTGGCACGATTCCTGACAGACCGGCGTTTATTTTGAGTAGTTATAAGTGCAAATATAAATGTCAATAAAAACAAAGGATCTACTTATGTTAGATCCACAAAAAATTGGAAACAGCACCTCCAGTAATTTATGATTACATATGCACAGCTCAAAATAATTTTTATCAAGTTAGTTTTTGTAAATCGATTAAATGTATGTGTTGCCAGGTTAAATGTGCAACATTGCAATAGGTTAGCTAGCTAGCAAGGTCAGCTGTGATCTTTTAAAGGGCACCTAGGTTACCCCTTTTTTTAGATTTAATATGAATAATGTGTGTCTCCAGAATGTGTCTGTAAAGTTTTAGCTTAAAACATCCATCAGATTTTTTATTATACCTTTTGTAAGATTCTGTTTTATACATTTTTGTAGTTTTGCTGTAGTGCGCCTTTAAGGCTAGTCCTCCCCGCCCACCGTTTCTACGTCCCTTTCTGCGTGCCTCAATCTCCTCCCAGATCTCACGTAGTGTTTGTGATAAATACTACAGTAAGAACTTTACCAATAAGTATTTGATGCATTTGCTGTGTTAAGTTACAATGAGTCACACACAATGTCGTTACAAAGTTTACGCACAGACACACATACCCAGCACGAACACGATACGCACATACAGACAGATAGTACATTTAGCTTTGCACTCTTTTTGCACGCAATTGTGACAGGATACAGGCTAATCTCCACTGCTGTATGGATATCTGCTGTTATTGTACAAAATAAACCTGATTTAACATCCACAAAGCGGGACTGAAGCGTCTTCCTTTAAAATTGTTCTGACACGCGGCTGTGCTGATGAAGTAATTCTGAAGTAAATCGCTGTAATTCATTACACACATGCACAGTTTTAAAACATTTTAAACTTGTGAAACTCACTCTTGATCACATTTGATGACGATTAATGATCCTAGCAAACTGAACAGACCTTTTATTCCCGGTCGTTCACTTCCTGTCTTGTTTCTGGGATTATACACAAGACTACCGGGACATGTTACGCGGCAGTCAATCAATTCGGTTGGCGAGGGGACTGACTCCTACATCAAGATGCGGTCGGTCTGAAAACTGCTTTAATTGGTCCATCGTTTTTATATTGTTGAATTGAAAAAACAAAAGGACTCTGTGTGTTTATATCACCCCAATATAACCGCCTATACACTATATCTACACATATGTCTGTCCAAACAGCTTTAGGTTTTAGTGACCATGAGAATGATGCAGACTGGACATTTGATGAGAGCAGTGATGGAGACAGTTCGAGTGAGTTAGTAAAATAGGCAGATAAGACAGGCGTAGTATAGTATATAGCATAATATATGAACATTGTTAGCTAGTAGCTACATTTTACAGATGCATCTGGATATATTAGATTTGTTATTTATTTGTTATAATGTTTACTGGAGGAAATGTGTATATCTTCTGGATGTTGTATCATGATAATGCAATATTATGTTATTTTTCAATAATATTCTGCAAAAAAAGAATGGAAAAGATGAAAGCTGTTGGCATATCAGCTGCTGGAAAGTGTGTAAAAGGTGAAATTTATAAGTTCTGTGTTAAAGCTTATAATACTGCAACATCCATTTAATCATTTCAAACAACACAATTATTAATTATAAGGAAAGTTCTAAATTTTAAATTTCAAAGTTGGATCCACTGTTTGACATTGTTGACATATGGCAACATATCATAAAAACCTTAAAAAATTTACATTTTTTTTCCCAGTTGAGGGTTAAATGCATTCAAAAAAGATTTTTTTTGATGCATATATATGCATATTTATGCTGAATCCATGAAGCAGATGTAAACTAGTGTATGAAAACCACATCAAAGCTGCAAATAAATACAGAAGAAACTCGCTCTAGACCTGTTGTGCCCTTCTTGTATTTAAAAATCACTGGCTATGTCTCAGAGTGACCCTTTTAAAACATCACTAAAACATATTCAGTAGGAGGTGAAACAAACCATGCATAGTATGAGTTTTTTTCTTTCTTTTCCTCCTATTTTTCCATTTTCACCTCCTCCGTCACTACATACTGAAATCCCTCTCCACATTTCCACAAGCCTCGTACATTTGATCACAACAGAGGGCAGATTGGTCTAAACTTCAGATTTCTCTTTGAAGCCTGCTGATTTGCACTCGCTACCGGTTCTGGATGAATTATACATGTCTCTGTGCTGTCATAATTAAGTTTTAACACACCTTTCATTTTATCTTTTTCAGTTGAAACATTAGATTTGGGTTTTTTCTTTGTCTCTGCATCTCTTTTTTTGCAAGCTTGTCTCTGTTTTTTTTTTTTTTTTCTGTTCACTTTTGACTTTGTTTGTGTGTTGTTGTGCCTCCCAGCTAAAAAGTTATTCATTGTCTCAATGCTCCTTAATGAACCATGTATATTTTTACAAAGTAAAAAGGGGAAGTATTATGCCACTTTCACAAGATGTAAAATACATCTCTGTTCTCCCCAGAAGGTGTCTATAAAGTTTCAGCACAAAATGGCACACAGATGAATTATTATAGCTTGGCGCGTGTGCAAATTTTGTACATGCCCCTTTTAATGCAAATGAGTTGCTGCTTGACTCAAGAAGGCAGAGTCTTTACATGTTGTTCTGAAACTGAATCTCTTTCAGACAAAATGGCAGAAATGGCCTTGAAAATATATAGATACAATTTATTTAAGTAGAACTCATCATTGTCACAATTGTATTGTTAAAAATTGCACTTAAGTTTGTGGAGTCATTAAAGGACACCTATGATGAAAATAATGTTTTGGAAGCTGTTTAGACAGAACTGTATAGTGTATAGTGTGTCCACAGTCATATTAGAGTGATATAAACACAATAAGTCTCTTTTATTAAATTTCCTATTGTTAAAATAGGATCCAAATCCCTCCCATTTTGAGGCCCACTGCAAACTGACATTGGAGTGTGGTTTCCATGCCCACCTAATTCATTGACAGCAATGCGTTAACATGTCTCTGTAGTAACGCACATAATCATATCAACAAGGTAGGATGTGCACAAAGCAACTAGGATTAAACGATCTGTTCAGCTCTCTGTGATCATCAATTATCATCAAATATAATCAAGAAGGAGTTTTACAAGTTTAAAAAAAAAAAAAGTCTTATCTTATACTGTACAATAGCTGGTGATGCATAAGCGATGTGTACTTTGTTGGCATGCAAGTAAACAACCGGTTTTCACACCAGCAGCAGAGCAGCAAATGTGAGGCGCTCGGGAATAGTTTTGTGCACGCATGTGTCAGTTTGCTTTCACTAACGTTCTTTTGGTTTACGCATGCAGAAGATGCCAAAGTGAGTTGCCCCTAATGTCTTTATTCTGGGATTACCACTCTAAATTAAAATACTTGCATAAAGTAAATTGTATCTCAAAGCTTACTGGGGCTTGTTTTTTTTTTTTTTTGCACCGTCCCCCTGTGCCACCCCCCCAGAAAGATGCCACCCATGCCTATATCTGCCACTCTATATTGTTCTCAACAACTCATTTACTCTACAACAAATACATCAATTAATTATTGGGAAATTTCTTACTGTAGTATTTCTCACAAACATTATGTGATACCTGCTTCCATCATGTCTGTCACTGTGCTGTTTATCTGATGCAGCCAATGCAAAGATTGAGGCACACTCTAACAGTCATGTGGGAACGGTGGGCAGGGAGAACCAGCATTAAGGGCAATGGCCACAAAAACAGCTAAATAGTTTTAAAAGCAGAAAATATCTATATTCTGAAAGGTATAATAAATAATCTGGGGGGGTGTTTTGAGCTGAAATTTTGCAGACACATCCTGGAGACACAAAAGACGTATCTTTAATCTTGGAAAAGGGGTAAAATAGGTGCCCTTTAAAGTATACTCTACTTAAATGGCATTTAACATAAATTTGAATCTATTATCTCCAATTGCGCTTTTTTCAAAAGTGCACTTTCAATACAGATAAGCACACTTCTTTTTCCACAAGGGTAGTTACATTAAGTTTACAAAGACATTCATAAATTAAATTTGGGAATCATATTGCAAATATGAAGTTACTTTTTTTTTTCTTTTTTTTTTTAGATATGATGTTAGAACAAAGTTTTGGTGTTGAGCCATTATTCAGAAATACTGTTGAATTGACCCTCATTGCTGAAGCAGACAGTCTTGCACATTTTCTTTAAAAATAATATTCAACCACAATGTCCTCAGTGGCTCGAATACCAGGAGTCTATGGATAAATCCAGCTACAGAACATTTTGTTATTCGTTCTGGTGCGAAACTGTATCTGTATCTGCTACCATGGGTAAATGAAAGTGGTGACTGCTGTAGTGGTACCTTGGGTAAAATTTATCATTTTTATTATTAATCAGATATCTGAAATAATTTATTCTGATTGGTCAGTCATTGGATAAAATTTATCATTTTTATTATTAATCAGATATCTGAAATAATTTATTCTGATTGGTCAGTCATTGGATAAAATTTATCATTTTTATTATTAATCAGATATCTGAAATAATTTATTCTGATTGTTCAGTCATGACATTCTAGGTATGTTATTCTGAGATAACAATCGCTGAAATAACACAGGCTCAACCAGGTACTTCAAATCATCTTGACAATCAGTAAATATGTTCACATCCATATTTATATGCTTATCTGTCACACCACTGTTTGGTGCCAACTTAAATAATAGGATAGTGTATGCTCCATTCAGATGTTTTTGGTTCTTTTTAGCTTTGCATTTAAATAAAGAATTAATATTATGGCTCAGAACAATGCTCTATGCAAATTATGTAATGTTTATATATATATATATATATATATATATATATATATATATATATATATATATATATATATATATATATATATATATACAGTATATATATATAGACAGTATATATATATAGACATGTAATAAACAGGATAAAGTACATCCAGGCGGTTGTTTTCTCAGAATAAAGCCTGTCAGTCTTATACTGTACAATAGCTGGTGATAAGCCTATTGGGTTTTATTTGTGATAACAATTGCCTAGATGTATTTTATCCCTTACATAAGATTTCCTTCCTATATGAATAGGGGACCAAAATCTGAACGCCTCATTATTTTTTATATACATGCTTTCAGAGAAAGGTTTAGCAAAACAAAGCTCGGTTGCTCAGCTTTTTTCACACTTCTTGGCTTGGTAGATACACCGGAGACCCAATTATAGCCCTTAAACATGGAAAAAGTTAATATCAACTTCTCATATCAAAGGATATAATATCAACTAAAATCAATTTCCCACTGTTTTCTACATCAGAAGAAGTTAATGAGCTAAACCTCTGTGTGAAGACCGGGACTCGATATATACATTGTAAACCAGTCCCACTGTCTTGAATCTATTGTTCAAAGTTGTGAAACCAAGGCGAGTCAAATATCAAATCGAGAAGTCACCCTCTATGAAATTAGCTTGGAATGAAAGTGTTATTGTCCATGACAGGCAATCATGTTTAGCTCTGTGGGAGACTTCGATGGGGATGACTTCAGCTTTGATCGTTTATTTTTTTTTTTCCTTCTCTCCTTCTTCCTCTTCTTTTTTGACTGTGTGCAGCATAAAAGACCTGCTCTTGTGAGATGGTGTAGGTGGACAGCTTTGCTTTTTTCTGAAGGCCTTTGAGAAAAGGTGCTACAACTTAAAAAACTTGCTATAGTGCTCAAGCTAAATTGAGTTCTTAGAAAACTGAATAGAGATGGAATTACACATTACAAACAAACACTGACTTAACTCACATCCGGTTTCTTTTTAAAAAGTTAGTTTTTTTTGTTTGTTTGTTTGTTTGTTTAGTCACTTCATTCTTGTTGAGCCTTTCTTGTTTTTTGTTTTTTTTCTTATTTTTACATTAAAGCAGATCCTTTCCGAAGGGATATAAAAAGGTTAAGAACATTTTGACCCTGGTATCATACATTTTAACAAATTGGGACAACATATTTGTCTAATTCAATTGTTAGATTCCACAGGATTTTGTATGAATATGCATAAAAATATGAATATTAATAAGACAAACCTAGAAAATCAAGCAAGACGAAGATGAGCAATTCTCTTGCCAACACCACAGCATACACTGGCTGTTTGTAAAAATTAAGCTTAAATATAAGATGTGCAGATTCAATAAAATGTCTTTGTAGTAGTAGATGTTACTGTTGTTGTGGTAGTGGTAGTGATGGTGGAGGTGGTATTAATAGTAGTAATAGTAGTAGTGGTGGTGATGGTAGTAGTAGTAGTACTAGTAGTAGTAGTGGTAGTAAGAGTGGGGGTTGTAATGGTGGTAGTAGTAGTAGCTGTTGTTGTAGTGATAGTAGTGGTGGTAGTAGTAGTAGCAGTAGTAGTAGCAGTGGGGGTGGTGGTAGTAGTGGTAGTAGTATTACTAGTAGTGGCGGTGGTGGTAGTGGTGGTGGTAGTAGAAATAGTGGTTGTAGTAGTGGTGGTAGTAGGAGTTGTGTTAGTGGTGGTAATGGTTTTAGTAGTGGTTGTGGTGGTGGTAGTAGTAGTAGTACTGTTGGTAGTAGTGGTTGTGGTGATGGTAGTAATAATAGTAGTAGTAGTTATTGTTGTAATGGTAGTAGTGGTGGTGGTGGTGGTGGCTCTTTTTCCACTCAGAGTCGACTTTTTTCAACTGTGAGAGTACAGCGCATATTGACAAAAACACGTTGCACAGCAGGCTGTTAAAACACGAGGTGCGCAAGGCACATAAGTAGTTTGCAAAACTCTCCCGGTCGTTAGACTCCGCTCAACTCACAAAAAAACTAGTTCGGTGTGATCAGCCCCTTACACAAGAGGGCGGAGCCTTTACACATTGTTCTGAAGCTGCAGAAACAACAAAACAAGTGATTATCTTGCAGTCAAAATGGCAGAAATGGCCATGAAAATATATTGATTTGAAATGTGCTTAAGCAAAACTTAATTAGGTGCATTGTAACAAAATGTGGTCAAAATTGCACTGAAGTGTGTTGAAAAATACTATCATTAAAACTCTACTCTACTTAACTACTCTGATGTGACATTTAATATATAATTTTCAAGCTTTTTTTGATTGTGCATTGACCTTGTATTTCTTACATTTGGTCACATTTGGTCCCCACAAGTAAAAATGGAAAAATATTTTTCTGTGAGTGTTGGATTTGAGGTTTGGGAAATAAATGATAGTTTGTTCAGTAAAAAAAATAATAATTGCATATTTGGGAAGTCCCCAAAAAGACACATATATCTATTTTTGGTGTGTGCATGTCCAATGACATACTCAAATTGACCATTCCCATAAAGTGACTACAGCTAGATGAAAAGGACTAACAATATGTGACCAACTACTACGAGTGCAGGAAGGACAAAATGGAAGCGACTCTCCATTGTATTTATCTCACCACATAATTGAGTCTAATTCCAAATCCGTTTATCTTTCTTTCCATCTTTTTCATTGGATGACATTCAATCAGCGAGTTTTAAGCAAGGCCCCCGTACCTCTCGTCAGCTGCAGGACTGGAGCACTAGAATTAGGGTTGGATTAGGGTGGTGACTCCTCTGCCAGGGCCGCAAGTGCTTTGATGACACCACGCAATCGTAATGGGCTTTTCACGGTGCGCACACCTAATCATCCATATCAAAACCCTTTCAGAAAGGCAAAATGGAGAGCCAGAGCCTCCCTTATTTATTTGATTTCTTTCACATTAAATTATATGGGATTTAGAAAAGGGATTAAATTTTTTTACACTTGTAAGAAGCCTTAGCCACTTAATTAAGACAGAAAATAATACTGCAATTATTTTGTCCCTCTACTTCTTGCTTTGTGAGGGCAAATCCATGCAAGCATTGAGCGTTTAGCTAATTAGAACTGAGCAAACTTGCACTGTGAATGACAATAGTCTCAGAAATATCCGGAAAGCATAAAGTGAGTAACAGTTTATTTGTGCATTCTGCCCTTCAGTTACTGATACAAATCCAGAAGTTGTAAATGACTTTGTGTATAGTTTAGATTCTCTGCACATTGTCTATTCAAGGACATCAAAAAGAAAAACCAAAGTATTTTTGGCTTACTGACTGCAAAAAAAAATCTTATCTAGACAGATATTTTTCTGTGGTTTTCACCTGTAAAATGAACTCTAGAAACAATGTTTACTCTTTTTTTCACACAAATAATGATAATTGGCCAAATTTACTATTAACTAACACTCATGTCTGCATGTGTTCTTGCACAAACAGTGTTTTCACTTCAAAATATTTTCCTCATAGTACAGGATTTTCAAGCAACACATTTTAATGTTTGCATCACAAATCTGTCACTGTCTCTGTGGCTTTTCCAGCATAGCAAACTTGCTCAGTAACTCACCTGGTACAGCAAGGAGAAGGGTGGTGACAATATCCAACAGTTGTACTATTTCTTCTATTTATATTAGTTGGATGTCCAATATTTTAAAGAAAACCACAGAAATATGCAGTGTGATTAAATGAGTTTTCAAAATTTCTGCTTTTTACTCCATGAAAATGGTTTAGTCCAATCTGAGGGACTCAAGGGAATCAACTTGTAAGACCTAAACTAGAGGGGATTCTGGACAAAGGAGTGCGGATCCGAATGCAGGTTTTATAAGAAAGTTGTCATACAAACAATGATATAAGCAGGAGCGAACAGGTAAATGCAGGGAATTCCAAAGCGTAGTCATATACAGGCGAATGGTCAGTCCCGGAGGAAAACAACATAAACAAACAGACAAAGCAAACGTCAAACACAGCACGGCAAGCCAAAGAAAATGTGTAGAAATGTTCACAGTACAGATAATCAGTCTGCAACGATCATCAGCTGTGCGTGTGTATAATCAACAGAATAAGGAGCAGGTGCGTGTAAGCGGTGCATGACTGGACATGTAGTTCTTTAAAGTGGAAGATTTGTAGTTCGTCAGTGATCTGCACAGGCTTTCATGGAAAAAAATTCATTTTGGGGGTACTTGAATGAGTTAGTGACAGTTAGTAACAGTGTAGTAATGTCACTGATTTAGAATGACTCTTGCTATGGCTGAATGGATCATCCCTTTGGTCTTTATGTGGACAAGACAACCTGCTGTTGGAGAGTTTCAGTTACTTTATAAAGGCTCACCATCTTCAAAATTCAGTGAAAAAAATGAGGTTACAAATTAAATAAGATTTATAAGATAAACAATTTAACACCAGGTAAAGATTAACACCCACAACTGAGAGGTTTGTGAAAATGTTCTCCAATTTGTATCATAATTAATGTTGCCACAGTCACATTTATCTTTATATATATATATATATATATATATATATATATATATATATATATATATATATATATATATAAACTATACATTTTTGTAACTTTTTATTATTATTTATATATTTTTCAGTTTTTATTTTTGCCACTCACTGGACATTTCACTTGAACAATGTTGAGAATCATACAAGGAGCGATAAAACTTTGCAAAAATGTCACCACAGACACATATTTTTCATGAGCTCAGGTTGCATCTGTCTCTACAGAAAAAAAAAACTATGAAGAAGCTGGAATCTGTCAAATAAACAACCTGTCTTGAGAAATCTGCAAGCAGATGTTCCTGCGGCTCAGGTCATGATGCAAATGCAAAAGTGCAGGAGCCAATGGGAGGACAGGTGCTGACTCGACATCTATTCTGATAGACAGCGATTCTTTGTCCATATGGAGCAATGAGAACTTAGAGCTCTTCTTTGTTTTCTGTGTCAGGTGGTTCTACTTTTACTGACAGCTGCGAGAAGAAAGAGAAAACAAAACGACTTACTCTAATTTACACTTCATTCACTTTACTCTTATAAACACCGCTAATTATGCCCAAAAACAACATATTTGTCCTCTGTTTCACAAAGATGTGTGAGAAAAATAAAACATTTCTTTTTCTCTCTCTCCTCATGAAAACTTAAATTGAGCCTCTATAGCTGTTAAAAGCAACAACAAGTCTTGCGAGTAATGGACTTTGAGGCATTCAAAGAAAAAATAGACAAAAGACGTCATCTTTTGTTTTAGCCATCCATCTTGGTATCTCAATTGGGCCATCAAGTGCAATTTAAAGATTCTTTCTTTCTTTCTTTCTTTCTTTCTTTCTTTCTTTCTTTCTTTCTTTCTTTCTTTCTTTCTTTCTTTCTTTCTTTCTTTCTTGTGTGTGTCATATGAAGACACAAATATTGATAATGACACCTATATTACAAGGAGATGGTGAATTTTGAGGACAATGAAGCAAATAACTTGAATAAACATTGTTACCAAAGATTACAGAAGATGCCTGCTAATATTCACTCATTTTCCTGCAGCTCATTCCCTTAAACCTGCTAACAAAATATTCATAATTTTCAATAATAATTCCCAAAGCAAATAAATATTGTCAGACATATGAACAAAAATCATTTGATAACAATTAAAATAGTGTTTTAAGGACCACAATGCAGCGCCCAAATACTATTAAATTAACTTTTACTGACCTTCGAACCTCTAAATTTTGACCCTTGATGCAAGATGTTTTTTTCAGCATTTTAAATATAACAAAAGTTAAAGTCAGTGCTCATTTCGTACTTATTACTTAATAATGTGGTTCCATATAACTTGATCGAGCTCTCTTCAGGGCAGGTTTCATTTAATATTACTATTTAATTACAATTACAAATAAATATGTTTTACTGGTCTAGAGGTAGGGTGAAGCAGTGGCGCAATAGGTAGTGCTGTTGCTTCAGAGCAAGAAGGTCGCTTGGGCGCAGGTTCGATCCTCAACTCATTTGGCGTTTCTGTGTGGAGTTTGCATGTTCTCCCTGCGTTCGCGTGGGTTTCCCCCACAGTCCAAAGAGTTGCGGTACAGGTGAATTGGGTTGGCTAAATTGTCTGTAGTGTATGAGTGTGTGTGTGGATGTTTCCCAGAGATGAGTTGTGGCTTAAAGGGCATCTGCTGCGTAAAAACGTGCTGGATAAGTTGGCGGTTCATTCCGCTGTGGCGACCCCAGATTAATAAAGGAACAAAGCCGACAAGAAAATGAATAAATATGTGGTTTAGAGGTTAACCCTAGCTCAGGCTTAGTTTGAGAGGATACAGTTGAAGTCATGACTATTACCACCCCCCCCCCCCCCCCCCCGAATTATTTACCCCTGTTTTCTGTTTAACAAAGACATTTTTTTCAACACATTTCTAAACAATTTTAATAACTTATTTTTAATACTGATTTACTTTGTCTTTGTCGTGATGACAGTAAATAATATTTTACTAGATATTTTTAAGACACTTCTATACAGCTTATAATGATATTTAGGTTAATTAGGTTAACTAGGTAGGTTAGGGTAATTAGGCAAGTCATTGTATAATGATGGTTTGTTCTGTAGACGATTGGGAAAAAAATAGCTTAAAGAGGCTAAAATTATAGACCTTAAAATTATGTTTAAAAAAATTAAAAACTGCTTTCATTCTAACTGAAATAAAACAAAGGAGACTTTCAAAAAAAATAAAATAAAAAAAACATATTATCACACATGCTATGAAAATTTCTTTGATCCGTTAAACTTCATTTGGAAAATATTTTTAAAAGAAAAAAAAAATCAACGGGAGCTAATAATTCTGACTTCATCTCTAGGTGTACAGTATACACACACACACACACGCACACACACACACACACACACACACACAAAATACAATTAACATCACAATCCCTTTCTCTGCTAAACTAAGATTCACAAGTACCTACTTCTTCTAACATACTGTAATATGAGAGTTTTCACTTATTTTGTGTTGTTTCGGTAGCCCGTGCTAGGTTGTATTCAGTCAGAAAGCCGCAGGGGTACTTCACACTCGCTGTACAGTCAGCCTGTCATATAAGCTGCAGAAAAGAGAGAGGACATTAAAGAAGGAAGGGAAGCATGTTCTCCTTAAGGGGATATGAAATGCAAAAGGAAAAGGTCAGGCGTCTCAGCCCTGGCAGCTGGTATTTGCAGCTAAGTCCTCACCTATGACTTCAATGGCAGCTCAGTGTACAACCAGGTGAGCTGAAATGCTGGAACGAGTGCTGAAACCTTTTCCGTGAGCTTAAATACAATGCAAATAGCAGGAAAGTTGGCAGGGACTATGTCAGTGTCAAAAAAGTTTTTCAATATCCTAGAGGGATTTGCAGTTTCCTCCTTGAATTGGGGTGATGATTACAGTCTGATTGGCTCTTATGCCAGGAATCACATTTGATGTGAAGGTTAGGGTGTTTTATTTATTTATTTATTTATTTATTTCCTGACTTTTCATGTATTTTTAAGAATATGGTGTTAGATTTGATGCATTTTGGCAGCAATCTTCGTGTTTCTGCTGGGCTTTCTGCAGAGCTTTTTAAATTGTAAGGCATAGTTCACCTTATGTTGTTAATTTCTATACCTTTAGGCAATTCATGATGTAAGTGAATTGTGTAAATTGTGTAAATGTGTGTTTATTTTTATTTATTTATTTGTTCATTTATTTATTTTTGCACATTTTGTAAAGACCTTTCGCTCCTTTACAAATAATTATTTTGGAACACATTTTATTTTGATGGCCTATTTGAGTATTAGTAGACTGTCTGCTTAAAACCTGTTGATACTGCTCCTTCAACAGACATTTAACTGACTAAAAGAGACTTTGCGTACATGTCAACTAACACTAACCCAAACCATAACCCTAACCCCAACCTAACAGTATACTTATAATTTAATGAGAATTAGTTGACACGTAGATGCAATATAACTTAAACTCAACAAACACACCATCAAAATAAAGTGACCTTATTTGGTTTCGAAAGTATATGTTTTGGGTTTTTTGACTCTCAAATTGTAGTTAAACATTGACATTTCATAATACGAATGGCCAAGGACTCAGCTAATAGTCTTTTTTAATGTCCTACTGCAGAATAAAGTAAGCTACTGTACATCACACATGGCCTGATGATACATAGTTTTTCATATTTGGGTGAACTACCACTTTAAGGCGACTGTTTAGTTAGTTATTTCATAGAAAATGTCAGTATTGGAACATTAGTCTTAATGAGGACATTGAGAAAACAAGTGATTGGTACTGTATGCTGCCATGTTATCTTTTGTAATATTGCAATAGTTTCTTATGGCAGTACTTTAACGCACATTAATACATCATATCTAATTCCTAATGTTTAATCATGCACTTCTCATTTGCAATTCCACAGTAATATTTAATGCATATTTGATAAAGATAAATGCATCTTCTTAAGGGTTTATTTTCAAAGGGCGGATCTGATCTTAATTTACAGTGATTTTTGAAACCAGCATTTTCAAAACCAGGTTGCATGCAATAGACATTTTAAATGTGCATTGCGATTAAAGGTGCATTATGCAATGATCACACTTGATAAAAACAGTCTGCAGAAGCACTGTGGATGACATTCATGCGTTGTACATGTCATTAAAGGTGGGAAAGCCCCGCCCATTAGTGACAATCTCTCCCTCATTAGCATAGGACTTCAGTCTTGTTTTTGAATCTGCCACTATGCTAACACACAGGCATTTGTAGCTTTTCAAAAGAGGGCTGGGAGCACAATCTCATTTAAATTTAAAGCAACAGTCACCAAAATGGCACAATTAGGATCAAAGCCTAAAAAGGGCAGTTTTAAAGAGTTAAAAAACATATTTTTTGTTGTTGGGTATTTAGAACTGATACACACATACACAATCTAGGGACATCAGAGACTTATTTTACATCTTGTAAAAAGAGCTTTAATGGGCAGTTCCCCTTTAATGAAACATCAATATTTTTGCAGATGAAAATTTATTTTCAGCCTATAACAATCATGGAAATAAAGCAGACAGGACTTGTGTTCATGAATTAGGTAATGAATAACATTTCAGAAACATTACAACTTGATAATTGTCAGATATAAAAAATAGTCATATTAATGAGCTGGAAATGTTAATAAAATATTACTAAAATACTACCATATGAGTCATAAGTCATTTTGTCAAGTTAAACTGTGTCAGTAAACCCAGCATTGCTACATTTAAGTATGCTGAATGTTATGATATAAAGTTTTTGTATGCATTATCTTGGTGGCTGGAGACACATGCAAAATCAGAATCTTGGGTGTCATGGTGGCTCAGTGGTTAGCCCTGTCGCATCACAGAAAGACGGTCCATTGGTTCGAGTCCTGGCTGGGCCAGTTGCCGTTTCTGTGTAGAGTTTGCATGACCTACCCGTGCTCGTGTGGGTTTCCTCCGGGTGCTTCAATTTCCCCCACAGTCCAAAGACATGCAGTAGATGAACTGGATAAACTAAATTGGGCGTAGAGTATTAGTGTGAATGTCAGTTCGTATGGGTGTTTACCAGTACTGGGTTGCAGCTGGAAGGGCATCCTCTGCCTAAAACATAGGACAGAATAGTAGGTGGTTCATTCCGCGGTGGCGACCACTGAAAAATAAGGGACTAAGTCGAAGGAAATTTTCTGAATATTGCTACATTTTAAGGCTACATATTTAAAATCTTTACTTAACTGCTGTATTTAATACGTTTCATCAAATCTCTTAGGTCACACATTACAATGAGGTTATATTAGTCCATTTTTTATGTATAATTTTTAACTAATAATGAACAATGTTTGTACAGCATTTATTAATTTAGCTAACTATGATTTCTAAAGCATTATTAATTTTCAAATTCATGCTTGTCGTGTGTTAGCATGAGCTAACAATGATCTACTTAATTTTCCATAACTAACTAACATGAACAATTTCTGTAATGAATGCATTGTTCAATGTTTGTTCAGGTTAGTAATAACTATGACAACCTTATTGTAGTGTTAGCATCTCTTATGAAAGCTGTATAGAGTTTTTTACTTTTTTGTTTTTAGTTGTGTGATGATTAAGAAATTCATTTAATCAGTTGATTATTAATTACAATATACTGAATTTTCTGAGCATTGTTGTTTGAGGTGATTTGTGTTTCAGAGACTGCATCTCTCCCTTTAATTGTATCACGTGTGCAGTTAAATGAATGCATACTTGGATTGGCAAGTTAAGTGCAGATCTATTTGTGAGTCAGTCTGCCTGCTTTCATCTCCACGCCGGCTTACCACAGGATAACAGAAAACCGGCCAGTTCAGGTAAACAAGACCAAAAGACAAGGCAATTGCTGACCGGGCTTGTGTTTCGGGTCTGTCGTTCTCTCTCTCTCCCTGACTGTGTGGTCTGTTTAATGGGTATTTGCTTTACACTGCCTGACCTAATATAAAGCAGTGAGGCGTGGAGGTGTGGACTGTGGAGCTGTAGAGCTGAACTCAGGGAGCGGCAGGGATTATTGTACACTGCCAGCCTTTAGAGGATTAAAATAAAAAGCTTCAGTCGAGTTTTCACCAGCTCGCCTGTGATCAAACATAGTTACATGGGTCAATTTGACTGCCAGCATACACAGTGACGTGAAGAGATTTTGATCCAGAGATGAAAACAAACAAATCCACTGTCTAATTCAATCTAATGTCCTATAAATAAAGCCAGTGGTGTAATGTTTATGTTAGCGGTTGTCTTTGCAATGGGCTGTAAGCTTTTTAAAATGCTTATGAAATGCTACAGTATATGTGTTTTATGGGGACTTCCCATAGACATAATGATTTTTATACTATACTACTGTATATGGACGGCATTGCTGGTTCAAGCCCTGGCTGAGCCAGTTGGAGTTTCTGTGTGGAGTTTGCATGTTCTCCCCATGTTTGTGTGGGTTTCCTCCGTGTGCTCCAGTGACCCCACAGTCCAAAGATATGCTGTACGGGTGAATTAAAAGAGCCAAATTGTCTGTAGTGTATGTATGTGAGTGCGAGAGTATATGGGTGTTTCCCAGTACTAGGTTGCAGCTGTAAGGGCATCCGCTGCATAAAACATATGCACAACTTGGCGTTTCTTTCCATTGAGGCAACCCCTGATAAATAAAGGGACTGAAGGCTGATTTATACTTCGATATGACGAGTGTGGTCAGGACAAGAGTCTTGTGAACCTGTTGGAGCGAGTGTTTACAAGTGTCGAGTCCCATGAAGGAGCTCCAGGTGGAAAGTTTTGTTTTCTGTTTTCCTTATGATTAAAGTTGTTGCACGTCCGCCGGTTCCCACCTCAGAATGAGCAAGTTTTAGCTATTTGTACATTAAGATAGTATTCAAAAACAAAACAAAACAAAACACCAGTGAGGAATATTGACACCGAGAAACATAAAAAAGCTCACTGCCACACAGCAACAAAAACAGCATGCATAAGTATAAATGCAAAGTCACGGCAATCACTCGACGCAGAAGTATAAACCAGCCTTAATGGGCCATAAAACCCCTCCCCTGTCTCAGCAGGGTGTTTTTACACCTCTAGTTTGAAAAAACTCAGGAGAGTGGGTTAATCCAGCTTTGCTTAGGTGGGAGTGTTGTGTGGCGAAAGAGGGAAGGGTTTGCATAAAGAGGGGTGTTTCAGTACATGTATGCGTTGATTTTTCACAGAGGCAACACATAACACAAACGCAGGGGAGATAGACAGTGACTATGTTTACATGGACATCAGTAATCTATTTATTTGCCTTAATCTGAAGAAAGCAATAACATGATTAAGATGTTTACATGAGTTGCTTTTTGAATGTTCATTTCATGTCCTGTTTTACATGTTATAGCACACAACTCAATAAACATCATTGCATCATAGCCACGCTACCGACATTTCCGCTGGAGTTTAATGAAATTTCGGGTGTTTTATTATTAATTTGTCAACTTTATCTGCAGTTTGGCATTTTCACTTTTTTTCATGTAGGTGTTTACATTTGGAGAGCAGCATTTACAGCGGATCTTTCAGTCCATAATATTATAGTGATATTACTGTAAACTGAGTAACTCAGGTGAGTCTTTAAAAACTGAAAGAGTACTGCTGACGATACTAACATTTCCATCTGAATTAACATAAAAAAAAGACATTGATGACACACTTACCAAATCTGTAGAGACAGGACAACTCACACGAACTGGAGCCGCGTCTTCTTTTTTTTAAAGAAGACGAGCGACAAATCCGGATTTCACCATTTCCAGATGCAAAGAGCTCTCGGGTAAAAAACTGTTCCTTACAAACTTATTTTTGTCCCTTGTTAGCAGATCACCTTAATCCACAATCAAATGAAGGCCCACACGCAGCATTGCTCTCATTGTGGGAAAATGGAAACAAAACCTTTATTGCAGCACATTTATAAACACAACACTGATGACCCATGTCTCTGAACAATTCTTGTTCTTCCATTTGTTTTTTTAATTACAGTTGGCAATACAACGTAGCATCTCTCTGCCATCTGAAAACTGTTACAGGTAAAACCAGTCTTCGAAGCTATCATCCATATTAACGAAGTTGCACTTTATACACAACAGAGTACGCTGATTGGTTCGACCCAAGTCTTTCTCATGAATTAATGCTGAAAACTCAAAGACGTCACAATGTACTGACATCTGGTCTCCTAGCTGGAATTTATACAATGAATTTACATGGCCATGAAGTAGCTTCAATTTTTCAATTTTTAGAGCAAAGAGCAAATTTGCTCAAAATAACGCAAAAACAACAGAAACTTTTAGTGAAATATATGTCTTAATAGTGTTTTTAGCAACATGGGACATATATATGACTGTCAACATAACAAAATATTAATAAATAAAATGTTTTGTGATCCTTTAAGCTGAAGGAAAATGAATGAATGACAAATGTCTCAACAAGGTTACAAATTACTGGTATTAATTGTTGGCACCGAATGTCCCCAGAGCATTAAGACTACATCTACATCTTTAAAAAAAAAAATTATATATATATAGAAGAGAAGAGAGAGTATGTATGTATGTATGTATATATGTATGTATGTATGTATGTATGTATGTATGTATGTATGTGTTTGTCTCTCTCTCTCTATGTGTGTGTGTGTGTGTGTGTGTGTGTGTGTGTGTGTGTGTGTGTGTGTGTGTGTGTGTGTGTGTATATATATATATATATATATATATATATATATATATATATATATATATATATATATATATATATATATATATATAATAAAAGACAATTACTTTAATAGTTTTTGAGTAAATGTTAATATTAGTTTTACTCTATAAAGCTCTGGTAACATTTTGTCCATAATATAAATAACAAGATATAAATCTAATTTATTTTATGCAAATATTTATTTAATAAATTATTTTATTTATTTTTTATTTTTTTTATTTTTTTTTTTTGCAATTTGAAGAAATGTCATAAATATTTATGTAAATAATTACAAAAAAGTTTAACAAAAAAAAGTATTAGAGCTTGGACATGGCTGGACACACTTCCCCAAACATGACTTAAATCTAACATTTGAATAGTGGTATATATTTTCTCTTTTATATATTTTCTTATATACAAATGATTTCACCTTAACACATTTTTTTTATTTCTATTTTTCTTCTGTCTTCTCTCGCAGTACAGCGTGTACCATCATTTTGCTAAAATGCCATTGAAACAGCCATTATGATGTGTCATTGCAGGGCTGTGGTACAGCTATTAGTATTCCAGACTTATGGAAAGTGAATGACAATTCTCATTCTGTATATCATTACAAAAACCCATTTAACAGTGATGATACCTTTATACAAAAAGAAGTCTTTCTAATGGTTGTGTAATGGAAAAACATTGAAAAAGGCAAAGCTAATGCAACACACACAAACACAAAAAACATTTCCTCCTTCAGCCCATATTCTCTAAACATGCCTCTTCAGGTTTAAAACCTATTCCTCCATTTCCATTCTATCCTCTTGAGTTTAAGTGTGATTTTTAGATTAGTTTTCATTATCACTATAGACATGCTCAAGCCACAGGGGCAGATGAAGAGGGCATTTGCTTCCTAGTAATGACAAGCACACAACAAAGTCCCAACGTTTTTATGTAAAACCTCAGAAAAACCTTTGCCATGGGCAGTTTATGGCCTCTTTGTGCTGTAGACTCATTAGAGCAAGTTATTGTTCATTTTCCCCGTTCTCAATGGACATAAAAGAGCCCCAAAAGTGAGAGGTTCAAGCAAAAATGGTTTAATTTAATCTAATCAGATACATTCTTGGGTATTCACAATTACCTTTGACACTATCTCTTCAGGCACAATATGGATATATGCTCCTTCAAATTTTCTAGTATTTTAATAAATAAGATCAGCCAATTGAAACTTTGTGGTTACCCTTGTATTAATTTCCCGGCCGCTAGTGTAAAAAGTCTCTTTAATTGCAGATTTGACTAATAAAATCTTCATCTGTGCCTTTGATTAAAAATTAATTGCGATTTAAAACATTTAACTGACAAATTGATTGAACCTGAACTTGAAATGCAATTTCTCATGTCCCTTATTGTATTTTCTCAGTGGCCTACTCCAAAGTAATTATGAGCTCTTTTAAGGCACATTTCGCTCCTATCCCTCAGGATCACTGAAGAAAAAATAATACGGCTTTATTTCACTTAATCCTCGCAAAGGATGGTACTCTTGAATCAGATCAAGAGTTAAATTACTATTACGAAGGCTTGCAGATTGATGTGGCAATGTGCAAAGACATTACTGAAATCAAATCTCTGGAGTGCAAATGGAATTCATGTGATGTTGAAACAGATTAGCAACAAAGCAAGATGATGTTCTTAGAAAAAGTTTTGAGGTGTGCTTGTCTGAAGTTATTGTGTAATAGTGCAAATCCAAGTACAAAACCTGTCAATGCCTGCCCACATGTATTAACCAAAATAATAATTAGTTTATATTTGAATGGTGTATTATGATGCAAGTGATGCACTGAATATAGTGAATCCATCGGACTGGATTTACTCACTCCTAGAGGACATAAAAAAAAAGATGAAGAAGGTTTGGGTTCACTCCGGTCAAAGATACCTTTGTAAAAGGTACACTTTGTATCTGAAAGGTCTATATTGATATCTTCACTGAATATAAAAGCACTTAATTGTACTTATATTAGCACCTAAATGCTTTCACATCAAATGGCAATAGATTTATGTGTGATATGTGGTGCTGATCAAGAATGATTTTTTTTTCTTGTTTTCTCCCATTTGGCCATTTTTTCATCAGTTTCTGTATATGTGTCTACAGGGAGGGCCATTTATATGGATACACCTTAATAAAATGGGAAGGGTTGGTGATATTAACGTCCTGTTTGTGGCACATTGTGGCACATGTGAGGGGGCTTGTAAATAACTTATGAAAGAATAAAGTTACATTTAAAACCAAGCACACCATTGTGTTTTGTTTTTTTGTGAAATTCCCCATAAGTTTATTAAGGTGTATCCATATAAATAGCCCATCCTGTATTATTGCGATTTTCAGACGTAAACAATAGCATTGATTGCTTGATAATCTGCTAAAATGTATGGTCCCACTTTATATTAAATGGCCTTAACTAATATGTACTTACATAGTAACTAATAGTTTGTTACAATGTACTTATTGTTTAAATACATGTATTTACTGTGGACTTATGCTTGATTAAATACCTGTATGTAGTTACATCTGTAATTAACTTCTGTAATTACATTTGTAAATACACTGCTGACCATTCCCTACACCTTAACCCACCCATAAACCTACCCACATCACCAACCCTGTCCACAACCTAACCCCTATCCCAACTCAAGAGCACCACAAGTGTTCTCAAATACTTTATGAATAAAGTAAGTACATTGTATTTATTTTTTAAATTAAGTACATAGTAGTTAAGGACACTTAATATAAAGTGAGACCAAATATATTTATTTATTTATGTATTTTTACAAATTTATGTGGTCTAAACCAAGTGTGCCGCACGCCTCATTTTGAGTGATGCTCCCGTCTGTTAGATCGCCTGCAGTAAGGTCCTAAAGCCTACCTCTCTCATGTTAACCAACGATACCAAACCCAAATAAAAAAAATACAAAATTATTACACTTCAATTGAGACACTGGTTACTATGCTGATATATATTCAAATCTTGATTTTTATAAACAGTATGTTTTTTAGCCAATAATTTAATGTTTTAAAAACAAGGCGTATCATCATCATTGACAGTTGTGATTGATAGCTTCTCCAGACAGACCTACAGTGCTGGTCATTAAGCCATGTACAATATTTGACCAAAGATACAGAACAAAATGTAATGTTGTGAAATAAAATCATTGCATTATTTTCTTTCTTTTTCTGTTGTAATCTTCTTTAATATCCTGGTTTTGTTTCTCATCAGTCTTGGAAACAATTCTTCTGTAGCAGATTTAATATTATTTTATTTCCAGTGTTTTTTAATTAATAGTTTATAGAAATGTCCTCAAATTTCTAAGTAACTCCCACAAATTCCTGTAAATTTTCGTAAATTTCTGGTAAGTTTGCAAATTGGAAAATTTCCAAGATTAATTCCAGTGAATTTACTGAAAATGTTCCATCCCCTTTGCAACTTTAGTCCAGTTGTGATTTTTATTTTAGTATTCAACTGCAATCCATGGTGTATAACAAATATATTTGAAGCAGCATAAAGCCTCGGGCGCCTAGACTGCAGCTCTGCACAGGAAGTTGGGCCAGAGAAGAAATGGTCATACCCAACTGAGCCTGCTTTCTCTCAAGGTTTTTTTTTTCTTCTTCATTTTTGTCAATTGGTGAAATGTAGTTCCTCGCCACTGTCTTGCTTGGTTTGGGACTTGTGAAGCTGCACATCGATGGATTTGCTCTTCAGTGTTTGGACTTTCAGCAGTGAAAATTAAACAACACTGAACTGAACTAAACTAAAAACTGGACTGACACATTTTCAGTTCACTAACTTGTATGTTTAGCTGCTTTGACACAATCTACATTGTAAAAGCACTATAGAAATAAAGATTGAATTGAATAAACATTTGACTGACTTTTTATGTTATTGTACATAATTATGAACATAAACTATTTACTTTAAAAAACTTTTGGTCAAACAAAACACAGAGCAGATTGGGAAGGCTTTAGTTCATGAGGGAACGGATCGGTCCTGTGGGATTTTGTGATGCTGAGACCTTCAGCTCTAGTCCTATCAAATAAACGAGAGACAGAAGGACTACAATGTTTGTTTATCTTCAGCATAACCCCAGCCAAGAGAAAATTTGCAAACATCTGCTGTCAGACCCACTGATTCAGTGGGAACAAAAAAGGGAAGAGTGTTTAAGTTAACTTTTTCCTCTTTTTTGCTGTTTCCCAAACTATAATTGGCATAGTTCTGCATCTCGAGGGACATTAATATCCCCAGCATCACCATGCTTATTCATTCAGGATTGGCAGTGTTTTTCAGGCACATGGTGACACTCTTTCCTGACCCGAGTGAAGGATGCTGGGAAATGTGTTTGTGACATGTCTTTCCCACACTGTATGGTATATCTGGCTCAATATTCCCTACAGAGCGCCTCTTTGTGGAGCTCAGGGGATTTTTCATGTCAGGATAGTTTTCCCCCTTCTTCCTCAACATGTAAGCTTTGGCAGAGATAACATTTCATTTCTGTGGAAGGCTTCATAAATATAAATGTTCAATGTACTTAATTCTTATGTCAGCCAAACGGGCAGAATGACAGTCGAGAGTTGAATGCCTGCAGTAGTTTGTTGTCAAATGATAAGATTAGGTGCTGGAGGTTGGGTGTTTATTTTAAAGCACATATTTGTCATGCTGCTTGCTTCCAGTTGTCTGTGTGGGCATTTAGCCAAAGCAAGACTGTAAACAAAACCCCTTGACCTGACCCAAACGACCTGACCGGACTGAACCCAAACCATCTTCTTTTTATGAGTAAATCCAGGCAGATGGATACGCAGTTTGTCTGCTGCATTAGAACACAACGTACTAATTTATTATATGTAATAATTTGGTTACACATTATTTTGATGGTTGCTTTTGACATTCTGCACTGTACAAAGGGATTCGTTGATTTTATTTAAAAAGACAGGTGTTCCATTGCTTTTAAAACGATATAATGACGTTATATAAAAATGAGTAAAGTTGTTACTTTACAGTGATTAAATAAATAGACTATGTGCATTAGGGCTGGGCGATGTTGACCAGTTTGGCATGATGTCTGATGTGAAACATCGCCATGGACAATAACATCATCGTCATAGGCTGCAGTAAATTAATGATTTATCAATAGGTAAATAATTTATAATGAATTAGTTATTTGTTGCCTACCTTTTCAACTACCTGACCCGCATGGTCTTTGTTTTACCCATAACCAAATCATAAATAAATAAATATAAGTTACACATAAATTACTACCTGTCTATCACTTTTTCTGCTGGACTCTGACATGAATAGGCAGAGTGGTCTGTGTCATTATAATGGTGTCGACAAACTTGGTTGGTAAAAAGGGTGCACAACCAACAGGAACCAACCAACAGTATCTGAGGTTTTCGCCAAAATTACTAAGTACAAGCATGAAAGCGAAAGACTGAAGCAGTGTACTGACGCTGTGACAACAAGTTACCTGATAGATTAAAAAGACAGAAGAGTCGTTAGAAACAAGATTAATTAAATATCAGCACATAACAGAGTGTGTTTGTTTGTGTGAGTGTGTGTGATCACATGATGTGTGTATTCAGCAGTATAGTGTGGAAGGAGGGCTTTTCAGAATTGCTAGGCGAAACGCCAGTGTGGACGTGGATCATTTTTGTTCTAAAAGGCCATTTTAAAACTAAAATGTATTGGAGTAAACAGGTCTGTGTGTATTTTTCGCGAGCGGGTTGCTGCTGCGAGGTTTGCGGGGCAGAGGATCGTGATGTCTATCGGTTATAGATAATGACATTGTCTATTGAGCCAACTCTAATGTGCATAATTATAAAAAAATAATAATAATAAGTCAACTTAACATTTCTGATTTATTCACTTTTTTAAAGGTGCAGTATGTAAGTTTGACACCGAGTGGTTGAACTAAGTATTACACCCCTGGTTTTTAAATGCCAAACTGACAACACCAACAAAGGCTGGTTTGAATCGTATTCTAAATAAAAGCAATGGCACGCAATAGAAGCAATATTTTCTATAATAAAGGGAGCTTTTGTCCTAACCAACACCTGAAATATTAAAAATTTCTAAAATTTATTTTAGAAATGGCTTTTATTTCTTGCAGCTGAACAACAGAAAACTGACAATGATCACCTCAGGTACACCTCATGTGCTTTATTCAGTGTTAAATGCTAACAATGTGAGTTTGAATACAATTTTGCATGACATTTATTGCCATACTACTGAAAGCAGCAGCAGATTCACCTCAGTTCACCTCAGATCTTGAAAATAAGAGAAACTTTCGAAAATTGAACTTTAGAACTGTGACAACAAATATCGGTGATTCAGCATGTACATTTAATAATGTTAAAGAGGTTTAATATGTATTATTGTAAACCTTACAATTTTGTTGGAGTGCAGCAAGTGCACTATTGTGTGCTTCTGAATAGCTTTGTTTAAATTTCTGTCGTGCTGCATAACCACCTCAGGTTAAATAATAACCACCTCATGAGGAACTCTGAATCTGGGTCTCATTTTAGAAGCTGCTACTGTCAACCAGAGTTAGCATTTTTGGTCAATGACCATACTTTAACCACAACTCAGAGTGATGAAATATAATTGGCTAAAGTGGCATTGGGCAGATTAAATGACCAAAACAAAGACAGCCATTTCAGCACGTAGCGTACATTTCAAAGCAGAATATCTGACTTCAGCATTGTTTTTCAGATAAACAAATATGCAGTGAAAAACAGTGAAAAAAAACAGTGAAAAAAAAACATGTTATGGTATTTTTATGCTTTAGAAGAGTCAACAACTTGCTTACAGCACCTTTGAAGTCAAGTTGTTCCTTTTAAGTCAATGAGTTTTACATTTTGTTGACTAAGTAATTTTACAGAAAATGTTGCATTGATAATCAATGGATGATTAGTGGTCTGTGTAATTTATAACAATTTATTTTGCGTCTAAACAGATACTGACTATAAGAACATTAACTCCTTTTTTACTAACCCTAAATGATTGCTAATCCAAAATGAAATGCAATCAAAGACCACAGATTTGACAAACGAAATGAATTAATTTCATTTGCATTAAATTAATTTCCATGACATTATTTTCAAATCGTGTCTCTTCTGCAGCGGCATGCAAACAAAAATACAGTTCAGATTTAATTTGCATAAAACCGTCATATTACATTCCCATAGCAACTGCATGCTGTACAGTTGTTTTACAAAATAATCAGAACATTATTTAATTTACTTGCAGCCTATATTTAACATATGTTCTGTATTTATATTATCAGATCAGGTCTCCATAGCAGCTTGCCATCTGTTTCTCTCTCTTTTTTTTTTTTTATACTGCAATAACTGCAATAATAATCATAACGTGGAGGGGTAAGTGATACAACCCTTGTTGCAGATTCTGAGTTTTGCCCAAAACTTATTATTGCATGCCAGTGCAGAAAACCAGGAAACAATGTTTTCTGAATTGCGCCATTTGTAAATTTTGAAAGTGATTATTACAGGGCTAAAGCTTCTGAATGCATATCTTACCACTTTTTTGTCACCTAGAAAGAGTAATAGATTAAAGTCTATTCTATTTACCATCACATTTTAACATTCGGGACTACTTATGGTTACATTTTTAAGCCATAATATTTTAGTCTAAACATAAAGCAATCATGACAAACTATATATCTTTTAAATTCTTACAATGTATAGTTTTTCAATTAAATTTTAATTTTAATAATGAATTAATCATTAATCATTTTTCTAGATAGAACTGAGTAACAGTGATTCATTAATTTGCAACAAGGATTGTCATCAGAGTTGTGAAGCCATACTTTACTACAGCAGTCCAAATGTAATTTTTGTTTAGATGCTTTTAGAGGCTAATTTCAAATGAAATACAACCAAACAGCTTATGCTACCTTATAATTCTATCCCTAGTTTACAAATGTTCTCAAAAGTATGAAAAAAATGTGGTTTGGGTGTCATTTTACAAGGAAGGTTTTAACAAAAATTAAATTTTTAATTATTCAACTGGCCAAACTCTGACTGAGGAAATGACCTGGCCAGTTTGTTATTTGCTTATATGCTACAATTTTTATTATAAAAATAGTTTTATCAGACTTCAGTTTTAATGATGGATGATAATGACTTTGTATTAAAAATAATGTCATAAACATTTAAATGCTAATCTCTTAACAATATTTATAAAACTGAATGAACTTACAGCTTAAATCCAAATTTGCAAATAAATACTTTGAAAACCATTATGGTAGGCACTTTAACAAAATAGTAGGAAATATTTTTTGCTGCATCAAAAAAAGTGTGGTAATGATTGCCATCTGACATGCTGATCCAGCAAAGATTAGTTTTAAAAATGTCTCTGAAATTTAATTGAATAGAAAATGAGGTCCACTTTTTTAGAAAAAAAAAATAATAATAATAATACCCCTTTCAATAGGCTGGCTACGGGCCTGGAACAAAACTTTGCTTTTCTTTCACATTTTGAATTTGAACTTCACTTCAGCTACAATCTGTCATCTGTCATCTTTAAAATGAAACCAATCTATTGATGATTGGTGTTTATTTTTATTTCCACTTATAAATTTATTTGAATTTTATTTTCCTGTCTTTGTTCAAAAAATAAGAGCAACAGTTAAGCAGTTATGGGATAAAAAAAATTAATTAAAATAATATTCTTTGTTATAGTTTAAAGTACTCAAAGAACATTATTATTATTATTATTATTATTATTATTATTATTATTATTATTATTATTATTATTATTATTATTATTATGGGCACATGTCTTTGGACTAGTGAGTTAAACCGAAGCACCCAGAGGAAACTTATACGAACACGGGGAGAACATGCAAACTCCACACAGAAATGCCAACTGACCCAGCGACCTTCTTGCTGTGTAGAAATCGTGTTACCCACTGTGCCATGGTGCCCAAAACTTCAACACCAAAAACAGCATTTATTAATTCATAATTTAACATTTACTAATATGTTATTGAGAAACAAGTTGCTTATGGGCGTTAAGGTGGCGCATTGGGTAGCAGGATTGCCTCACTACAAGAAGGTCACTGGTTCGAGCCTTGGCTGCATCATTTGGTATTTCTGTGTGAAGTTTGCATGTTCTCCCGTGTTCGCTTGGGTTTCCTCCGGGTGCTCCGGTTTCCCCCACAAGTCCAAAGACATGCGTTATAGATGAATTGGGTGAGCTATATTGTCCGTATGTGTGTGAATGAGAATATTTGGGTGTTTCCCAGTTAAGGGTTGCAGCTGGAAGTGCATCCACTGCGTATAACATATGCTGGATAAGTTGGTGATTCATTCTGCTGTGGCGACCCCAGATTAATAAAGGGAATAAGCCGAAAAAAAGCGAAAAAATAATCATTGTTATTAGTGAAATTAAAGGGTTACTTAATTTCTTATTGAAATCCTCAATGCCAATAAAGAACTTTTATGTTAAGGATGCATTCTATAAACTCTAATGAAGGTTAAAACATATGCAAATATGCTTAACATGGTGTTGAAATTAGTCTTTATCCAAATAAAGACATACTGTACAGTACAGCTTTTCTAAGGGAAATAATGCACCAGTTATGTAATGTGCACAGATCGGTTTTGAACTGTGTATGCAACATTAAGCTGTGTATTTGCATGTGTGTGTGTGTGTGTGTGTGTGTGTGTGTGTGTGTGTGTGTGTGTGTGTGTGTGTGTGTGTGTGTGTGTTTATAAAGCTCACAGCTACCATTGCTGACTGATCCTCTGACCCTCAGGCCAGTCTCCACGCCGCCAACAGTGTGCTCAGCTGTTAAATGAGAACAAGCCTGCCAACCTGATAAACTGTGAAAAGCATCCTTCTGCACCACACGTGCACACACACGCACACACACACACACACACACACACACACAATCATCTCTTCAAAATCACTGCCATTGCATTTTTAAATACTGCCATGTCATTAACAAGCACAGTAACTGAAACACGCAATCATTTCAATTCTGGGAATGTATGGTTAGGAAAACGCACCAATGCCCACCCCACCCGATTCAAGTCACTTTCCCTCCCCATATTTCAGCCAGTGAAGCGATGGTTTCTTCCGCTCTCCTTCTCGCATTTAAAAAGCACTGACATTAGCGGAATCGCATTAATGACTCCCCGCTTAATGGCGTGCTAATGATAAATATCTAAATGCTTAATGCTACATGATCGCCTGTGACATTAGCGAAGCCGCAGCTGAAAAGATTTGAGCTCTAATGGAGGATCATTGCCCAGCATGGGAGAGTTTCAGAACAGCACACACTCATGCGAAGAAGCATCACTCACATCTACTCACATCACCGTTAATGCGAAGAGGAGATTATGGGTGAATAAAACAGCACGCTGGCCTCATCAGGAAGATGCATTTCTTCCTAAAATTTAGAAGTTTTGATGCCATGATAGAGAGGTTGTCTTTTGCATACTGTGGGCTGTGTTTTTCTATGGTGAAGGGGATTCAGGAGGAGATTTTTAGGGGTAAATTAGAGTCGGTGAGTCATGTTTGAAGTTTTTGAAAACAAGCGTCAAACATCTCTTGGACACAGCAGTCCAGGGTCTCATCTGTAACAATCATGACTTACCAACAAATTATTGAACAACAAATATAATTTAACTGAAATGTTATTAATATATATTATATTACAAAATAAATGGGTGTAATAAAATAAAATAAAATCATTCAAATAAAATTTTTTTTTAACTGATTTCAATTTTTTTAATTTAATTTTATATATTTAATTTTTTATTTTATTTTAAAGGCTGACAGTACTACAATATTTCAGTCACAGTATTGCTCTTTTTGTTAAATATTTAGTTTTCTCACAAAAAAGAAAATACATTTTAAAAAATTTCAATCATGGAAAAGGTATGTTTTTGAATGCATGGAGCTAAATTGTAAGGTCAAAATAATTATTTTTAGAGAAACACTTTAATTGGTTAAAATCATGTATGCTTTGGTTTTTATGAATATGTTTGTTAAAATCAAACATTTTTATACTGGTTATTTAAATTTTAAGCAAATACTTGTCATTAAAAGTTTAAATGTTTATTTTTCTCATTATTATTATTATTTTTTATTTAGCAACACAGTTAATTTAGCACTATTTTAGTATTGTGCAAATATATAATATAATATAATATAATATAATATAATGTCATAATTTTCACTTCGACTTAGTACCTCTTTTTAACTGAAATGTCTGATATATATATATATATATATATATATATATATATATATATATATATATATATATATATATCCTTTTTTTTCTTTTTTTTATTATTATTTTATATTTCCCAAATTATGTTTAACAGAGCAAGGAAATTGTCATAGTAAATCTGATAATATTTTTTTTTATTCAAGAAAAGGTCTTATTTGTTTTATTTTGGCTAGAATAAAAGCAGTTTTAAATTTTTAATTTACCGTTTTAAGAAAAAAAATATTAGCCCTTTTAAGCTATGTATTTTTTTCGATAGTCTAGAGAACAAAATATTGTTAAACAATAACTCTAACATGCCTAGTTAACCTAATTAACCTTGTTAAGCCTTTCAATGCCACTTGTATAGAAGTGTCTTGAAAAATATCTAGTCAAATATATATATATATATATATATATATATATATATATATATATATATATATATATATATATATATATATATATATATATATAAATGAGCAATATCACACTCATAGCAGTGCGATATGGCTGTATATCGGCACAGGTGGGAGGCGTTCGTTGGCACGAGGCCGCAGGCAGAGTGCCTTAGTGCCCCAACAAGTGCCGATATACAGCCATATCGCACTGCTATGAGTGTGATATTGCGTTTATACAACAGTTTGACGGCATAATTGTATGGAAGCATATGAGTAGCATAATTCAATTCAAAATGTAATATGCAAAATGGCAATGCAATATGTTAAATGGCAATGTATTTCTGTATTTGAATTTGCATTTTCCAAGACATATGAGCAATGTTTGGTGCAGAATGAAAATGTAAATTAAATTACATTGTTTGCATTTCTCATTTCAAACACTGTTTTAATATGTAAATTGTATCCACATTTTAAAGCTTTATAAGTAGCAAAATTAAATTGAAAATGCTATACACAAACTGAATTTGATGTGAATAAAGTACAAGCAGAAACTGTAGCAAAATAATAATTTAAATGTTATTTGTCCTAAATGCATTTACACTCGCGTCTAGGAAACGCAGGATTACATTTTCAGCATAACAGCATGGGATGTGTGTAGCAAAATTAATTTTGAAATGTAATATGCAAAACGATAATGCAATATGTAAAAGGCAGTGTATTTCTGTATTTCAGTTAGCATTTTCCAAGACATATGTGCAATGTTTGCTGCAGAATGAAAATGAAAATGAAAAAAACATAATGCATTTTCATTTAACACATCGCGATGAATGAAAGCCGATTTGAAATTGAAAATGCATTCTGGCCTGGCCACGCCCACAGACGGCCACCGTTGCTGCCAGGCGGGTTTTAGGTTATGTCGTCACAGCTGCCGCGAGGACTATTTGGTACATTTGGCAGCATAAACATGGCGAAGTCTGTTCCTCAGCGGCTTCGTGAAGCTGCACGAGCCCTCGAGCTTGAACTGGGAAATAGTTTAGAAAACCAATCACCTCCTAGCTCAGTAAACTTGGCTTAAGGTTTGATATTCGCGCACGCAGTTTTAGGGATCATCTGCAAATTACATCAACAGAACCTAAAGGGGCTTTAGCTGATGTGTACTGTATGCTTGTGACAAGAGCTATTGCCTATTTCTGCATTGTATGTACCATATAGTTAGAGGTATAGTAGCTTTGCTACCTGTATTAAATCAGTCTGGCCTCTAACCATTTATTGGAATCTCCTCAATTTTTTTCTGCTTTGCGTTACTGTGCGTTTTGGTTCTGTTGATGTAATTTGCAGATGATCCCTAAAACTGCGTGCGCGAATATCAAACCTTAAGCCAAGTTTACTGAGCTAGGAGGTGATTGGTTTTCTAAAGTATTTCCCAGTTCAAGCTCGAGGGCTCGTGCAGCTTCACGAAGCTGCTGAGGAACAGACTTCGCCATGTTTATGCTGCCAAATGTACCAAATAGTCCTCGCGGCAGCTGTGACGACATAACCTAAAACCCGCCTGGCAGCAACGGTGGCCGTCTGTGGGCGTGGCCAGGCCAGAATGCATTTTCAATTTCAAATCGGCTTTCATTCATCGCGATGTGTTAAATGAAAATGCATTATGTTTTTTTCATTTTCATTTTCATTCTGCAGCAAACATTGCACATATGTCTTGGAAAATGCTAACTGAAATACAGAAATACACTGCCTTTTACATATTGCATTATCGTTTTGCATATTACATTTCAAAATTAATTTTGCTACACACATCCCATGCTGTTATGCTGAAAATGTAATCCTGCGTTTCCTAGACGCGAGTGTAAATGCATTTAGGACAAATAACATTTAAATTATTATTTTGCTACAGTTTCTGCTTGTACTTTATTCACATCAAATTCAGTTTGTGTATAGCATTTTCAATTTAATTTTGCTACTTATAAAGCTTTAAAATGTGGATACAATTTACATATTAAAACAGTGTTTGAAATGAGAAATGCAAACAATGTAATTTAATTTACATTTTCATTCTGCACCAAACATTGCTCATATGTCTTGGAAAATGCAAATTCAAATACAGAAATACATTGCCATTTAACATATTGCATTGCCATTTTGCATATTACATTTTGAATTGAATTATGCTACTCATATGCTTCCATATAATTGTGTATATAAAAACAAAATCAAACATGGAGAATCTCAAAAACCCTTTTGTATGAGGAACTACTTTCTTCCAGATTCAAATCATAAGCTGACAGTTAAACAGTTGAGCGTGCATCTTTTAAACTTTAGATCTGTAGTGTCTGCTTTTAGCTGGCTGTATGTGGGCGGAGTAATACACAAAGGGCAAAGGGTAAAGAGGCTGGACGAGTTCTGATATTGCAGAATATCGCACGGCTTTCAGCCAATCAGATTTGAGAACCAAACAGAACTGTTGTATATATATATATACAACAGTATATATAAATATAGTTATATATATATATATAGTTGCTTTAACATATGTTAATAAGTTAATCAGGTTTTAGCAATTTTTTCAGCAAATGTTTCAGCAAAGTTATAAGTTTATCTTAAAATGATTAGTCAGTTTAATTGATGTAAGTTGATTCAATTAAAGGAATATAGGGCAGCAAAAAATTTTTTACAGTATATTTAACAGACTGAAGTTTTTAAAAGGTAACATTTTATACATTTTAGTCTGGTTTACCATTTTCGAAAGCCAAGCATCAAACATCTCTCAAACCAGCAGTTCTCATTACGAAATCAACCGGCTCTCCGAGGCATCCGTTCATACATTTGTCAATTTTCTCTCGCTAATTACAACAGAACAGACAGAGAGATTGAACATCGCCGAAAGACACAGAACACAAACCCATTTCCCACCGCCTTTGGCTGCAAGGCCCGTTCGCCTCCCATGTTCAGACAAAACCCAAACGACTGGGAACTTTGCCCTCCGTCTGTGCAGCCTGCGAACAAAATGCTTCTAATAGGAAAAGCACTTTGTTTTTCACTGTCGGGAGTGAATCACCAGCGAACGGCAGAATGCTGTATTTTCATCTGTGCATGTCATAAAGTTCACACTGTGAGGTGTTTATGAGTAATTTTCAGAGTCAGACGTGAGGACGCACACGCATGTTCAAACTCCCCGTAGCCTCAGATCGATGCTGCCATTAACCCCACACATCGAGACGAGGACTCTTTCGCTCAAGGCGGTTTGCTAAGCAGCGTGTTGTCTTAAGGGAAGGGAAATCATGAAACCGCCTTGGAGACGCTGGTGCCAACATCATGTTTGTTGAGGGAAGCTTCCAAAAGGGGTGATGGATCATTAGAGAATGTTTTGAGGCCATCTTTTCTGCACTGCTATTCTTCATAAGTCATTCTTTTCTGCAGTTTGTGCATGTGTGTTGTTAGCATGCCTGTGGAAAGTGGGTTAATAGTAGACTAGAAATAAATTAACAACTTACTATATCTTGTGATTTTATGTTTTTAAAGTATCTACAGTTGAAGTCAGAGTTATTAGCCTCCCTTTGATTTTTCTTTTTTTCTTCTTTTTTAAATAGTTCCAAAATTATGTGAAACAGAGCAAGGAAATTTTCACAGCATGTCTAATAATATATATATATTTTTTTTTTCTTTTGGCGAAAATCATATTTGTTTTATTTTGGCTAGAATGAAAGCAGTTTTTAAAAATTAAAATTAATTAAAATTATTATTAGCCCCTATAAGCTATTTTTGATTGTCTGCATAACAAACCTTTAGTAAACAATAACTTGCCTAATTACCCTAACCTGCCTAGTTAATCCAATTAACCTAGTTCAGCCTTTAAATGTCACTTTAAGCTGTATAGAAGTGTCTTGAAAATGTTCTTGTAAAATAATATTTACTGTCATCATGGCAAAAATAAAATAAATCAGTTATTAGAAATGAGTTATTAAAACTATTATGATTATAAATGTGTTAAAAAATCTCCTCTAATTTTCTGTATAAAATTTTGAAAAGGGAACTTTTTTGTCATTTTCATTGGTCCTATGTAGTTATAAAAGTGATATATTGTCTGCACTGTTGTATTAATGTTGGTACACTCTCAGAAATAAAGGTAAGAGAGCTGTCACTGTGGTGGTACTTTTTTTAAAGGTACAGATTTGTACCTAAAAGGTCGATATATTAATATTTCAAGGGTACATATTGGTACCTAAAAAGTACAAAAGTGTTCCTCTTAAAATTTGTAGGTACTAATATATACGTTTGAGGTACCAATATGAACCCTTGAGCTATTAATATATCGACCTTTCATGTACAAAGGACTGTGGCTATCCAAAGCCAGAGATATGCACATATACACATATACACATATATCTGTAATTGGGAGTTTTCCCACAGGTCAGTATGCACTTTTTTTTTTTTTTTATTCCCAAAATTAGAATTTTACATCACTTTTTTACATTGATAGATAAGTGATCACACTGGCATTCCTGACCAAAAGCTTTTGTTTGTGTGATTGAAAATATACTATCCACCCTCCCTGTAAAATTGGTCTAATTCATGTCTTGAAACACAACCCTTCTCCTGCTTTCACTTATCATTCTGACGGAGGAAGCGATTCCTTTGTGAATGAATCTCTGTTATGAACAACTCCACAAGCCGACAATAATACCAGTTTCTGGCACCACAGCATCTTATTGTCACTTTTTTTTTTTTTACATTGTTTGCTGATTTAATTCAACAAAACTAGCGTAAGTCGAGTATTTAGTGGGAGTTGGTGCTACTTTGCCTTATGGTGAACGCAGTAAGTGACTGTATTATTATCAATAACGTTACCTGTTTAGGGCAAAAGTTCATAACATGCAAACACGTAAAAAACTAAATCTTACATATGAAATGTTCTGCCTTTGTGCTTTGTTTCCTTTGTTTGCTCGTTACTACACCTGTATACAGTTAAAGTCCAGCATCTTCACATTGGCACACTGTCTTGACTAGTGCAGTTGAATGACATTTGTCCTGGAAGCACTGTACAAATGTGGCGGCGCCATTGATGCTCAGGATCCCTATGTGATATCTAGTTTAAACTAATTTCAGTGGTGCAACACAAAAATATTTAGTAATGTGTCAGTTGTAACTTTGTGTCACAAAAAAATGAAAACTGTTAACTGAAAGATATTTTTTACCTACTTTTTCGCTCAGAGTATGAAAGTAGCAAGAATAACAGAAAATCAGAGTTGTGAGGAATAAATAATGAAATTAATAAAACCAATATCGGCTACTTTGGCTCCTAGTGTTTGCAAGAAAATGTTTTAATTCAGTGGACAGACTGTGGATCCTAACCGTGTTTCCCCAGGAGAAATTAACAAACGCTGCTTTCTTAGAGCAGATATGGCTGCCGGAGAATCCAGAAACATTATATCATGTTTAAGGGAAAGTATACTTTTTAATGAGCACGTCGTCACACCAACTTTGTATAATTTTTCTTTTCTCACTGTTGTTGTCCATACATAAAATATGAGCTGCCCAAGAGGAGCTTATTATTGGAGGAGCTTATGCCATTTACAGTAGAAAATACTTTATCATCTACAGGATCTGCATGAAAACAGATATCTGCTTACTTTAAGGTATTAGTTTTTATAAAACTAATAAGCTTATATTTATCTAATTAATCCCTTAAATCATATGAATTATATGCTGTAATGTAAGTTTGTTTGTTTGTTTGTTTGTTTGTAATCAGCAAGTAAACACTTGTTCATATCTAATACTATTATTTGCTAAAAACGACTTCTTATATCTTTTTTCTGTAACACCGAGGTTGAATTAATCTTGCCTAAAGGAGCTTGAACACTCCTGGACTATGTCAAAAAGGGGATGTATATTGTGTGACTCCGATCCTTCTTATCCATCTCTGTACATGTGCAGGGTTTTATATATAAGATATGTAAATAGTTTTTGGTGTATTTACTAACATAAACTAAGGATTAGCTTAATATACTAATATATTATTGAGAAACGATGAGTGACGTTGTGGCTCAGTGGTTAGCACGATCGCCTCACAGCAAGAAGGTTGCTTGTTTAAGTCCATTTGTGTGTTCTCCCTGTGTTTCATTCCTCTGTGGTGACCACTAATGTATAAGGGACTAAGCTAAAGGAAAATGAATGAAGAGAGTTAACAAGAGCTTAATAAAGAACATTGTTATGTTTATGTCGGTAAAAAACTAAATAACTAAAACTAAATCCTTCCTGGTGTAATACATTTTCTCTCAGTTGAATGTAAATAAATAAAAAGACATGGTAATAGATTACAGGAAGGCTTCCCCTACCCCCAGCATAACAAATATTAAAGTTTTGGACATTGAAATTGTTGACACACATACATATCTAGGGGCCGTTATTGACAATATGTTGGCATTTCAACAAAGAATTTTTCTGAGGAAACTTATATTGTTTCGGTTTTGTACCTCTATGATGACATTGTTTGATAATCAATTTATTGAATCCGTTTTATCTTTCTGCTTTGTAGCTTGGTACGGTATTCTGAGTTTGTCATAAAGTTCAGGTTGAATAGCCTTGTGAAGATAGCAGGCAAGATTGCCTAAATGGGATAATAAAGCTGATTCTGATTCTGTAAACCTATTTTGAAGTATTCTCATAGTAGTAAATAATTAAATAATTTGCTATTTCTGTTAAAAAACGTAACATAAATGACTGAAAACATAGCACCTTTTTTGGCAAACAAATGTTATAAATGTCAACATTTTAACTTCAAATTTTGAAAAATCTCATCTTTATTTCATATATTACTCAAGCACATAACTAATAGTACAAAACCGAAATACAAACTGCAAATCCTCAAGTGGTGCATTAATTTTATTCCATAACATTTGCTTGAAAGAAAGAAAGAAAGAAAGAAAGAAAGAAAGAAAGAAAGAAAGAAAGAAAGAAAGAAAGAAAGAAAGAAATGAAAAGAAAATAAATAATTTCAAAATTATGTGTGATATATTCAGAATCTCAAAGAAAGTGCAGCTCAGATCTAGGCCACCTTGGCCATGTGTCACTTAGAAGCGAGATTAAGTTTTCCTAATCTTTGACCCCTCCTTCTGTCTGTGCGCTGACCTCTGATTGGCTGACGTGCAGCTTACCTGCTCATGTCTACAGGCCACCTGTACACACAGACGACTCCATCAGCACCACCTGCTCAACACGGCTGCTTCAGAGCTCCGTCAGCAGGCAGCTCGGACAACACGACAGGCCCTACCTTGACCTCGGTATGGCCCAGCTAAGCATTCATGCTAAAATCCATTCTCCCATTTGTCCTGATTGGTTTCTGACCCCATACATGTCATATGATTGTACAAGCTCTAAAACATTTAAACACTGCATTACATGTTTGTTCTCTATTTCAGAAAATTTGTGGAGTTTTGGTTTCTTTCCACTAGCAGTTTTGGATTGTTTTAGTTGGGGTAGCTGGGGTTTTAGTTGGGGTAGAGCTAAATCGTAAATCGAGCATAATCGTAGAGCTAAATTGATTACCTTTTAATATGTGTAAATTAAAGTTGCAAATGGAAAACATGGGTAATGAAATGGCATAAATGTTGCAAAAATATCCATATGTCACACTAAATGTTTTTTTTTTTTTTTTTTTTTTTTTTAAGCTTGCATGAGGTATATTTCATGCAATTCCAAAAATGAATGGAATGGACATTTGTTTTTATCCAATTACAAGTTGCGTTGTGTACATAAAAAGTATACCAGACCGCCTAGTTTTTCGCGATTCCCTGATCCCTGAATCCAACGCAAAGTCAACATAAAGTTGCAAACTTTTAGATCCTGCAAAAATCTTATTAAATACAAAATAATCGCAAAGTAAATAATCTCATAACTAGGCCCACTCGGAATCTGCGCATGCAGAATTCCACAGATTTTCCGCAGATTTTCTCTGATTTTTAGTTAATCATTAATTCTGTTTATTTACTTGAGTAAATGTGTGTAAATCTGTATTTATTCTGTTTTTTTTTATTAATTTCAATAATATAATTGACTAATGTGAAAATGTGCATCTGATTTATGTACGATGCAGTTTGTACAGTATTATTTTCTGTCTTTTGCTAGATATGAAAAACTTTAAAAACTTTGTTTACCAAATAAAGTGAATCTAAATGGATTTGCATTTTTAAACATCAAATAAAAGTTAAAAAGATGTTATTTTTTTATTTCATATATTAAGGTTTTAGTTATGATACTCCCAAGATAATTCCACAGAAATCCGCAGACTTTTACCAAAATTGTCCGCAGAAATAGCAAAAAACGCCTGCAGATTCCGTCCGAACCTATTCATAACACATCCCATTCCAAACCATATAATAAAATTAGATTTATTTTCATTTGCATTTAATTGTTTTAAATGACTTATAGACGTCGCATTGCGCAGCGCAAGTGTTGTGATTGAGTATCTCTTGAAAAGTGACATCTTGCCTGCACCCTCACAAGCATGCACCCTTACAGCCTGTGCAGTAAGCAGATGAAGATGAGGCACGAGTGATTATGTCGCAACGTTTGCATACTCTTCTGTTCCACACTCAAAAGTACTTTT
This sequence comes from Danio rerio, assembly GCF_052040795.2. NCBI lineage: Eukaryota > Metazoa > Chordata > Actinopteri > Cypriniformes > Danionidae > Danio > Danio rerio. The sequence continues at coordinate 42,687,868 of NC_141034.1, forward strand.
AGAACATGAAAAGAAAGTTAGAACGTAGAAAGTATGTGAATTCAAACCAACAAATGACATTTTTTTAAACTGAACTGAATCAACTACAACAAAACAAGCATTCTGTGCAACTGAATGGGCCTGATGAACAAGAATTTTCACACTTATTGGTCTTTATACCTGATGTTTGATTATTGCCTGTTTTCTAAGTAAATCTCCTTTGACACAATTTGCATATACAGTTGAAGTTAGAATTGTTATCCCCCTGTTTATTGTTTTTCTCCTGTTTCTGTTTAACAAATAATTTTATTTCCTGCACATTTCTAAACATAATAGTTTTAATAACTCATTTCGAATAACTGATTTATTTTATCTTTGCCATGATGACAGTACACAATATTTGACTATATATTTTTCAAGACACTTCAATACAGCTTAAAGTGACAGGCTAGGTTAATTAGGTTAACTAGGCAAGATAGGGTAAGTTATTGTATAACGATGATTTGTTCTGTAGACGATCGAAAAAAGTTAGCTTAAATAGGCTAATTATTTTGACCTTAAAATCATTTTTTTTAAATGCTTTTATTCTAGCCGAAATAAAACAAATAAGACATTCTCTAGAAGAAAAAAAAATATTATCAGACATACATTTCCTAGATATGTTAAACATCATTTGGGGGGGAAAAAAACTCAAAGGGGAGCTAATGATTCTGACTTTAACTATATATAAAGTGTTATAAAAATTCAAATGACTTAATTATAAATATGATGTTCAGGGTAAAAATATCCAGTCTATGACATTTTTTTGTTGATGAATACCAAATTGTTGCTAGCATAATCTCTTTTTTTTCACATGCCCAGCAGCAGAAACTCTGTATATAATGTACGCATTTACATGCACAAAAATTCTTTCATCTTGGTTTAAGAAAAAAAAAAAATCATCATCAGAAAAGACTACAGCATCTCTGCAATCTTCTCTGCATCAACAACCAAGTGATTACTAGAAAGGTCTCTTATGATTCCCCATTTACCAGCAGGAGGGCGAATGTGCAAACATTTATCTGAGTTTACCAAGTCACTGCAAAAGGTCAGTAAAAGTTTTGCAGCTTCTCCGTCTTATTTCCGCATTTGTACTTTTAGATCTAACTCAGATATTGAAACAGAGAATGGCATTTTTTTAAAGATGGCAATATAAGGTAAGCAAATTTTGTTTTAAATCCTTTGTTTAGTGGTTTAAAAAAATAATAATAAAAACTAAATGTTTTTGTTGTATTTAATAGTTTTTATTTTATGTTTAGTTTATGGTTTGCACATAGATATACACTTTTTAATTATTATATTATATTATATTATGTTATATTATATTATATTATATTATATTATATTATATTATATTATATTATATTATATTATATCATATTATATTATATTATATTATATTAATTATTTTATATTAGCAAAATACAAAAAAATGCTAAATTAATTGTTACAATTATATACATTTTAAAACAGAATGAATAATAATAAGAAGAAAAATAGACATTTTTCCACTCTTAATCACGAGTATTTGCTTAAAATTTAAATAACCAGCTTAAAAATGCATGATCATAACAAGCATATTCATAAAATCCAATGCATATATGATGATAAATGTTAACAAATTACAGTGTTACTCTTAGAATATTTATCTTTAGCTCCATGCATTCGAAGGCATACCTTTGAGATGACGTTTTCCATGTAGAAGTAAATAAATGAATAAGGTAAATAATAAATAAACACAAAAAAAAATGGACAAGAAGTGCAGACATTAACTCCTGAACTTTGATTAAAGAAGTTGGAGAAACAAAAGCGTAATATCTTGAAGACGGCCATATTTTTGGCCCTTTGGGTGTTTCTGGCTGTGTTGGTAGTGATAGCTTCAATATTATACACTGTAATTCAGGCGAGAGGGAATAATTGACCTGTCAAATCTGGGACAGAAGGAGTCCCATCACTCAGAGCTGACAGCACTGAACCTGGCTAATAACAACCAGCCGCCAGCAAAGGGAATCTTGTTGTCTCTTAAATTGCTACATTTTCCCCAGAGAACTATTAAAATGTAAGGTGGGGTATCTTTTATTTCTTTGTTTACTTTTTTTTTTACCTCAGATTGTGGCAAATGCAATGCACTTTTTATAAAGAGAAGCAGCCTGTGTTTTCGCCTGAAGTGTTGGTATTTTAGATACCCTGTCTAAAGAGGAAAAATCTTCATTAGACCAGGAAATTGCTTATTGCTGATATTTAAGTACTGATTTCCAATGCATTGGCAGAGAAGAAATAATACACATACCTAGCACATTTTGTAATATTTTGTATTGTGCATTATAATTGTTTTTGCATTTTTAGCTTAGGTAGTTTTTGTAATTATTGTTATATTAGTAGTATTTTTTTTTTTTTGGTCTGTTTTTTATGTTATTTTAAATGCACACACATTGTGTACAGTTAAAACTTAAAGTTTAAATACACTGTAAAAAAAAGACACATAAACATTTAAAAAAATTAGGTGTTAATTTGACTAAATTTGTTCTCTTTTAGGTTAGTTAGGATTATCACATTTCTACTTCACAGAATAGATGGCGTTATGAAGAAAAAACATCATGTAGAAATACTGAAGCAACATCTCAAGACATCAGCCAAGAAATTAAAACCTGGAAAAAATGGGCCTTCAAAAAGACCATGACCCTAAGAATACAGCCGATTTAGTTAAAATGTGCTTTAAGAACAACAGAGTGAATGTTTTAGAGTGGCCATCACAAAGCCCTGAGCTCAATCCTATAGAAAATGTTTGGGTAGAGTTGAAAAAGGTTGTGCGAGCAAAACGGCTAACAAATTTGACTCAGTTACACCAACTCTGTCAGGAGGAATGGGCCAAAATTCCTTCAAACTATTGTAAAAGGCTTGTGGAAGGATACCCAAAAATAATTGACCAAATTTATACAGTTTAAAAGCAAAGCTAAAAAAAATACCAAAGAAATGTATGTAAACTTTTGACTGTCTAGAAATCTAAAAAAAAAATAAATAAAATAAAAATAAATAAAATCTCTCATTATTCTGGCCTTTAGCAAATGTAAATCATTAAGGTAATCCTAACTGACGTAAAATAGTAAAAGTTTACTATGATTTACCATCAAACTTTTTGGTGACACTTTACAATAAGGTTCATTAGTTAATTCATTCACTAACGTGAAGTTATCATGAAAAACACTTGTACATCATTTATTAATCATAATTGAGCATTTACTAATGCATTTTTAACGTCCAAGTCCATGCTTGTTAACATTAGTTAATGCACAGAATTAACGAACTAACAATAAAAATCTGTATTTTCATTAACTAACGTTTACTAACATGAATAAAAACTGTAGTAAATGTTTTTTTTCATTGTTTGTTCATGTTAGTAAATGCATTAATTAACATTAACTAACATTAACTAATGAACCTTGTAAAGTGTGACCAACTTTTTAAAAAAATGGTTATGTTCCTTTTTTAGAGTGTATGTAAACTTCTGGTTACATACTAGTATTATTATTATTAAGCTGCTTACAATTTCTACTTTAAGTGTCAATATAGTCATAAAGGAAAAAGAAAATTACACTTACTTATTACTGACATTTATGTGCATTTATCCAGTACACTGACAGTGACTGAATACAACACACATCGTCCACAAAAACGTGCAGACGTGCATTAATAACACATTTACTGAAATAAAGTGAATGCACGAGTCTAAAAGCTTATAAAGACGCTCCAAGCAGGAATTTAATGACTCTTTCTCTCGGTACACTCTCGGATGCTTTTTCCTCTGCCTGTACATTAGGCCCGTGACACATGTACTATAGTACAGTGCGGTTATTGCGAATGGAGGGTTGCTGGCGTTCCCTAATCATCCCATGCTGAGTGATGGAGCGCACAGGCTGCTCCGGGCTCAATAAAAGCAGCCGAAATGTATTTCAGTCTCAAGGCTAGAATAATGATCCTGCTTTCGCTATTGTACAGAGCAGAGTATGTCATTTTCATCACGCTCCGTGTAAATCTGCAGAGGGAAGCGGGAAAAGAAGAATAGGCATACCAATGTAGAAATGGCAGCGACGGCAGGTGACCAACTTGACATTAAGATTATTACTTAGCCGCTCTTTTCAGTTTAGAGAAGCAAATTTCGTTCTCGGACTTGTGCAGGAATTGATTTTCAGAGGCTCTTTGTTGAATGTAAGATTATTTTAAAATCGATGGCGGAGAACACATTGTGTCATGCACTTCATGGAGCGGTGGAGGCACGGCACCCGCGGGCTATTGTTGTGCTTTGTTTTGTTTCTTTGTTGTGGTTTGCTTTGGTCTTAAGTCTCCTGTGGGCCTGCTCTTCACTCATTCAGATCACGTCGGCGATTGAGTCGGGTTATCAAACGTGCACCAGCGAAGTTTACCAGCCTGCAGCAAGATCTATCTAATCTCTGGGATATCCTACAAATGATGTTTTATGGCCTGTGATATTCCAGCGTAGATCATTCTGATTTAAAATCAGCTGTGTTGTGCAATATAGCTTTTATTAATGTCTTTTTATTTGAAGCAGCAGAACAACTATTTTAGTTTTATTGCTTTAGTGTCAGACCCTATGGAAAACAATTGAGGAAGCGTTTGGGAATTCTCTGCTTCATTGGGTTTACTGGATTTGTTAGATATGATTTTGAATGAAATGTTAAAATTTTTTAATAAAATTAGTAAAAAGGGTCACATTTAAAGCATTTTTTATTTCTTTATTTGATTTTTGTTTAATTTGTTGTAATTGACAAAAGTTTGGGCGGCACGGTAGCTCAGAGGTTAGCACTGTTGCCTCAGAGAAAGATGCTGGTGTGGAGTTAGCATGTTCTCTCCGTGTAAGCATGGGTTTTCTCCGGGTGCTCCGGTTTCCCCCACAGTCCAAAGAACTGCGCTATAATTAAATTGAATAAGTTAAATTTACGTAATGTCCTATTCACACGAGGCATCACCGCCAACACTTCTCATTTACTTTGAAAGGGTGATGTCAATCGTTGAAAAACTAAATTGTGGATCTGTTGGTGTCACTTCAGCGGAGTTGCTTGCTGCAGAAGTTGGGTGCCAGCAAAAGCGTCAGCCAATCAGATCGCTTTATGTAAATACCCCAGCTTAGACAGTAGCTGATTGCAGACTAATTTAATTGGCTGACACTGCTATGACGATTGCGTCAGCCCCAATTTCAGACATGTCCTCGGTCAAGCATTGACGCTGAAGCCCCTTGTGAATGCACAGTTGTGTGTATATGCGAGAGTGTATGGGTGTTTTCCAGTGCTGGATTTGCGGCGCATCCACTGTGTAAAACATATGCTAGATAAGTTGGTGGTTCATTCTGCTGTAGCGAACCCTAATAAAAAGGACTAAGCTGAAGAATGAATGAATGATTGAATGAATGAATGAACGAATGGATGAATTAATGAATGAATTAATGAATGAATAAAAAAATAAGTCTATTCCATGTTTTTTCTCTTTCCTCCTAAACAAGACACATAACTTAAAAACAAGGCATATTTTTATTTTAAGCAAAAAATAGGGGAAAAACATGATTGACTACTAGTAAGTCATAAGTAAAACTACTAATTTAATTTCTTCAATATTACAAAGAAAAATATTGTAATCTTGACCCCCCCATTGAACTCAAACAATTAGTTTACAAATTAGGTTATGCACAATGAAATGAAATGACACGGGGGAAAAGTATTGAACACATGAAGAAAGGGAGGTGTAGAAAGCTTGTGAATGCCCAGACTGTAGCTGAAATCTTTGTCGTTTTTAGCAATCCTCTGCTATACATCATTGTAAATGAATATTAGCTGCTTCAAGCCAACATCAACATTATCAGGATGACGAAGATGAAACCAGGTCGGATATTTCAGCAAGACAATGATCCAAAACACAGCCAAGGAAACTCTCACATAGTTTTAGTGAAAGGAAATAAAGCTATAGAATGGCCCACCCAATCACCTAACATGAATCCAATAGAAAATACTAAATATAAATCAGATTTAATCGACAAGACCCACAGAATCATCAAGATTTTTACACTCTGTTGAAGGCTTTAAAAACTCAAAGCAGAGCAATCGATGTGACTTCACTCTCTATGTGAGAGTCGTCTTTAAGCTGCCATTATCAAAAAAGACTTTTATGTGAAGTATTAAATAAATTTAAGCAGTTCAGTACTTTCTGTCATTTTATTGTTATTACATGTAACAATATTTTCAGATTTATTAATTTTTTTAGTTTTGTTATATTTTTATTTGTGCATTGTTTAAGTTTTTCTCAAAATCTGTTTCAATTCCATGCCAACAGCTCCTTTAGAAACATTATTCCTAACATGACATGTTACTATAGTTATATGTTAATTTTACCCCCACTACATATATAATAAAATAAAAATGAGTCATTAACTTAATCAAAATGCATAATCAATTCAGAAAAGTTACCTATTACTTTTGTAATATGTAATATTGTAATAAGATGTAATATGTCTTTTTTTTTTTACAAAATTAGACCTAGATGTCAACAAAAGGTTGTTCAAGATATTTGTAATTAATCCATACCATGTTTTAAAGTCAAAACAAAAACACCCTATTTTCATGTGTCTCTTTAAATCCAAATGAGCTACAGTTCCACGCCTTCTTTTAAAAAGAGGATGGTGCTTTCTTCAACTTAGCAAGACAGTGCTTTAGTTACTCTGAGAACAACAAACAAAACATTTGTATTCATTTTAAAGCTTTCTAAGTTTGAACTCCTGCTATATGTATTTTTTTTTGTTCTTGTCTGGGAACACAAACATGACACAAGCTAAAGGTCTGTAGAACAGGATTGCATTTCTAAATAAAAATAAAAAAATAGTAGCAGTCGGTAACTCTGGTGAACTTTGGACTAGAGCAGGAAGTCAAACATAGCAGGTCGACATCCTTTGAGAACAGTGTACCTGTGCTAAAACTTGAACAAGTTTTATCTGTACTTATAGTCAACAAAACATTGAGCAGTGGTTGTGTTCACGCAGTTCCCAATCCTGAGAAACCTGCGTGTTCCTCTCGTTCCAGCCACAAATGCCAACCTTTGTGTTTGAATTCTGGATACAAGTTCAGTACATTCTGTTCCTCTGATCCGTGATAATTTAAACTATCAACTTGAAGAAAAAGTTTTCATTCTGGAGCTAATAATTCAGCCGTTTTCCATATTTAAAATTTAACATGACAGTTGTCTTTGTAGTTCTCTGTAATGTTTTTAGAAACTGTTTTACACACCAGTATGTTTGACAGTAACTTTAATACTGTTAAACATTTTCTGTAACAGGCTAAGAGGTATCACAGCTTCTCAAAGTTCACTTTAATTTTCAGTTATACAGTACAATGTCAATATAGGACATTTACCTCAGTGGTTAGTACTGTCACTTCACAGCAAGAAGGTCACTGGTTCGAGTCCCAGCTGGGCAAGTTGGCATTTCTGTGTGGAGTTTACATGATCCCCACATGTTTGCGTGGGTTTCCTCTGGGTGCTCCGGTTTCACCCACAAATAAATTGCTGAACGAATCATATGGGAGTCATTGGGATAATCAGCTAAAATTAAATGCATATTACAAGAAAACGAAAGTGTTTTTTGACCTTGCATGCATATCAGCCTGTTGTTGGAGCCCCCAAAAACCAAAATATGACCTGTTACAATGCAAAATAGCCACACAAAAACTTCTGGAAAGCACAAATAAACACCCGCTTTTGATCAATGAACTGAAGCAAAGCTGAATTGGGCTGAAGTGTGTCTGGGAAAACAATGAATGCTTTCATGCATAATCAAACAATCTCATAGTGTAAGATCACTCATTTTCATAAATATTTCCAAAACTGTAACATGTCATGAGGTATAGGATTCTGCTGTTACATCACTTTTTTCACTTAAAATAGTGCCTCTAACATCATATCAGTGGTAAAAATAAATTTTAACTAGATAAATTCAGTTGCTGTATCTACCAGATCTTCCTTTTATTGCTTGTAATCACACATGCATCTTTGAGGGAGCGGCCCGGAAAACTCATAAAACTACATTTCAGCTGTTTGAGGAAGCTCAGAAAGAGTGCTTACTGATGTAAAGAATTACTCCATAAAACAGCAGCATTACACATTGCAAAGTTAAAAGTGTTTAAAAGAATTATAGGACACTTCTTAAACGTGCTGTAAGTTTTTGCAGATATTTAAGGAACATGCCAAGTGAACATACTTGTTTAACTGAAAAAGTCAGATATTCTGCTTTGAAAGTGTGTTACGTGCTGTGTTGCCTTGTTGGGAAGCACATATTTCATTCATTCATTCATTCATTCATTCATTCAGAAAGGCTCTCAAAGCAAGTGTCTGTGACTGAAATGCGACCTCCGGTGGACAGTAGCAGACTCCGAAATGGGATACGGATTCAGAGTTCCACATAAGGTTATTTAGCTAATAATATAAATATTACGAATGTAAACATTAGGTGAGTGTTGCATTGTAACTCCGTGTCTTAACAACAGGCTACATAGATTTGCAGCGACAAGCAATTTGGCCGTTTGCACCAGACGAAACATGACAGAAATTAAATACAGCCAATCAGAAGCACAGAATGGTACACTTACTGCACTCCAATGAAATGGTAAGGTTTACAGTCTAATTAATAAATATTAAACTTCTTTAATATTATTATATGTTGATGCTTAATCACTGATATGTGTTGGTTTATACCGAGTCACAGTTCTAAATTTCAATTTCAGACAGTTTATTTTATTTTCGAGGTCTGAGGTGAACTATCTGCTGCTGCTTTCAGTAGTTTGGCAATAAATGTAATGTAAAATGGTATTCAAACTTACATTGTTAGCATTTACACTGAATAGAGCACATGAAGTCTACCTGAGGTGATCATTGTCAGTTTTCTGTTGTTCAGCTTTAAAAAAATGAAAAGCTGAATAACAGCTGATTTTCAATTTATTTCTAGGTATTGGTTAAAACACAAACCCATTTTATGTAAAATATTCCTTCTATTGTGTGCCGTTGCTTTTACTGTAAATAGAACATGAATTAAATCAGCCTTTAGTCTCGATTGTCAGACTTAGTCATCAATCCGACAGCCTTCTCCTGCATGTGTTTTGACTCAGGAATGCAATACCTATGTAGGGATGGTTTTTACACAGACTTAAATGTGCCCAGCAAAAAAACAACAAAAACTCAGATATCTGAAGAAAAAAGCCCAGGATAGACTTTGCCCTCTTTCCAGAACTTTCCTTCTGCTATCACTGATAAATACTCAGGTGTAACTGGTAAAGAGGTTTTGTTCACTATCTTTGATAAATTTTGATTAAATGTCAACAGATTATTAAATCTTCAAGTCACTGGTTAACATTAACAAAAGAACCATTTATTGCTCTTATAGGCTATTTGAATAGAAGGACGAAATGTCTCTAGGTCGCAAGTCTGTAAACAGTGTAAAGAAGAGCTCTCAAGCTCAATACTACTGTATGTATAATTTAGACTTCCAGCTATACTTATAGATTTATCTTTGAGTTATTGATGTTTCAGCATTTACTTCTGAATTGGCTTTTATTGTTTGTTTCT